>NW_022983170.1:0-1406 GCF_011762595.2 Tursiops truncatus
GGTAAAAAAAAAAAAAAAAAAAAAAAAGGAAGTATACAGAATGGAAAGGAAGCAATAAAGCTGTTATTATTCCCAGACAACATAACTATGTATATGTAAAAATCTAAAAGAATCTACACACTATTAGAATTAAGTGAATTTATTTAGCAAGGTTGCTGGATACAAAGACAATGATAAAAACAAACTGTATTTCTATATATAGGCAAATTTGTTTTTTCAATGACATTGTTTATAACATCAAAAATGTCATAAAAGTATGAGATTAGATCACTTCCTAACACCATACACAAAAATAAGCTCAAACTGGATTAAAGACCTAAATGTAAGGCCAGAAACTATCAAACTCTTAGAGGAAAACATAGGCAGAACACTCTATGACATAAATCACAGCAAGATCCTTTCTGACCCACCTCCTAGAGTAATGGGAATAAAAACAAAAATAAACAAATGGGACCTAATGAAACTTCAAAGCTTTTGCACAGCAAAGAAAACCATAAACAAGACCAAAAGACAACCCTCAGAATGGGAGAAAATATTTGCAAATGAAGCAACTGACAAAGGATTAATCTCCAAAATTTACAAGCAGCTCATGCAGCTCAATATCAAAAAAACAAACAACCCAATCCAAAAATGGCCATTCTGACTGGTGTGAGATGATATCTCATTGTAGTTTTGATTTGCATTTCTCTAATGATTAATGATGTTGAGCATTCTTTCATGTGTTTGTTGGCAGTCTGTATATCTTCTTTGGAGAAATGTCTATTTAGGTCTTCTGCCCATTTTTGGATTGGGTTGTTTGTTTTTTTGTTGTTGAGCTGCATGAGCTGCTTGTAAATTTTGGAGATTAATCCTTTGTCAGTTGCTTCATTTGCAAATATTTTCTCCCATTCTGAGGGTTGTCTTTTGGTCTTGTTTATGGTTTTCTTTGCTGTGCAAAAGCTTTGAAGTTTCATTAGGTCCCATTTGTTTATTTTTGTTTTTATTCCCATTACTCTAGGAGGTGGGTCAGAAAGGATCTTGCTGTGATTTATGTCATAGAGTGTTCTGCCTATGTTTTCCTCTAAGAGTTTGATAGTTTCTGGCCTTACATTTAGGTCTTTAATCCAGTTTGAGCTTATTTTTGTGTATGGTGTTAGGAAGTGATCTAATCTCATACTTTTATGACATTTTTGATGTTATAAACAATGTCATTGAAAAAACAAATTTGCCTATATATAGAAATACAGTTTGTTTTTATCATTGTCTTTGTATCCAGCAACCTTGCTAAATAAATTCACTTAATTCTAATAGTGTGTAGATTCTTTTAGATTTTTACATATACATAGTTATGTTGTCTGGGAATAATAACAGCTTTATTGCTTCCTTTCCATTCTGTATACTTCCTTTTTTTTTTTTTTTTTTTTACC
>NW_022983171.1:0-1376 GCF_011762595.2 Tursiops truncatus
TCCCAGTTCTCCATGGCCTGTCCTGCCTTTCTGGATTTTACACTTTTTTCAGATGGCCCTTTTGACCGGGGGAAGTGAGACTTCATTGTAGTGCAGATTTCCTTTGCAAGCTTGCTTGGTTGGCCAAAAAGGCGTATGCGTTTTTTCCTGAATATATTCAGGAAAAAACGCATACGCCCTTTTTGGCCAAGTGCATCATTGTGGACGTTCTGCCTCTTTTCCTATGCTTTCAATGCAATTCCAGTCTACCTCCTGAAATCGGTTTCCTGCAATTCTGCCCCGCTTTCAAGTCCTCTTGGCAGCCTTACTTCAGTATATTTTTGGACGATAGCTGTCATTTATAACTCTGCAGGTTTGTGAATTACAGTGCCCCTGAGCTCCTTTCTTCAACTCGCTTTCTTGTGACCTGGCCGCAACACCGCAGGATGCTTCAGGCCCTAATCTGGTTCGGCACGGCACGCTGAGCCTTTGGTTAATTCCTCTTCCTGGTGGGAAATGAGAGTTAAATTTGCCCGTCCAGACACCTCCAGCTAGTCTCTCATTGGTTCTCCCTATTCCTGTTCATCTTCCGCAGAAATTGCAAACTGGGCCAAACAGGAGGTTTAAGGTATTCTTCCTTCAGCTAAAACATGCATGTGGAACCCAGAGTATGATCAATCATGTGATCGGGAGACGTGTTCAAATATGTCTCAGTTTTCGTCCCCTGGTACTCGGGTGCAACATTCCAGACGCTTTACTAACACTCTCCCGACTTGGAGAGTCAGTGCCTTTAACCTCCTGTTTGGCCCAGTTTGCAATTTCTGCGGAAGATGAACAGGAATAGCGAGAACCAATGAGAGACTAGCTGGAGGTGTCTGGACGGGCAAATTTAACTCTCATTTCCCACCAGGAAGAGGAATTAACCAAAGGCTCAGCGTGCCGTGCCGGAACCAGATTAGGGCCTGAAGCCATCCTGCGGTGTTGCGGCCAGGTCACAAGAAAGCGAGTTGAAGAAAGGAGCTCAGGGGCACTGTAATTCACAAACCTGCAGAGTTATAAATGACAGCTATCGTCCAAAAATATACTGAAGTAAGGCTGCCAAGAGGACTTGAAAGCGGGGCAGAATTGCAGGAAACCGATTTCAGGAGGTAGACTGGAATTGCATTGAAAGCATAGGAAAAGAGGCAGAACGTCCACAATGATGCACTTGGCCAAAAAGGGCGTATGCGTTTTTTCCTGAATATATTCAGGAAAAACGCATACGCCCTTTTTGGCCAACCAAGCAAGCTTGCAAAGGAAATCTGCACTACAATGAAGTCTCACTTCCCCCGGTCAAAAGGGCCATCTGAAAAAAGTGTAAAATCCAGAAAGGCAGGACAGGCCATGGAGAACTGGGG
>NW_022983172.1:0-1392 GCF_011762595.2 Tursiops truncatus
GAACCTCACCAATTCTCTCAGCCCCAAGTGTCCAGCCTTATGTCTCACCCAGCTGTGGGTGTAGATGTGGTAAATCCAGGTTTCATCACAAGCCTGAACGAATTATTTAAGAATTTCTCTCTCTTTCACTGTCTTTCTGTTTTGTTTTTGAAGTTTATTTTTATAATGGGGTTGAGCTAATTTTCACTGCTGTGTTTATGCGTCTGTACACACACTTGATTCTCTTACGGAGACATATAAATACATAGATTTTAAGATTCTTACTAGTCAGATATATTCCTCTGCGGTGAATAGGGGGTGTTGAGTCCACTTCGCTGAGCAAGGAGTAGGTCTTGTCTATTACATATTTGGCTTATGGAACGGTATCTGTGCTCATTTCAATCTCTGGATTTATGCAGCACCCCAACTCACCTTTCCCCTTAAGCAAACATGTTTGTTTTCTAAATGTGAGACTCTGTTCTGTTTTGTAATTCAGTTCATGTGTAGCCAAGTTTACATTCCCTCTATAAGTGATATCTTATGATAAGTTTCTTTATCTGTGTGACTTATTTCCTTAGAATCATCGTACCTAAATCCACTCATTATGCTCCTACGGGCCTGATGATATTGATTTCATTGCTGAGTGATATTCCATTGTACATAAGTACCACAACTTCTTTATCCATTTTCCTCTTTCTGGGATATTTAAATTGTACCGTAGTCGAGGTTCTTGTAAACACAGCAGCCCTAAACTTTGGGGTGGCTGTGTCTTGTTGATTTTAATTTTCCTAAGCTATAGGACCATAAGTGGAAGTGCCCGTAGCAGCATAATGAGTGGATTTAGGTACGATGATTCTAAGGAAATAAGTCACACAGATAAAGAAACTTATCATAAGATATCACTTATAGAGGGAATGTAAACTTGGCTACACATGAACTGAATTACAAAACAGAACAGAGTCTCACATTTAGAAAACAAACATGTTTGCTTAAGGGGAAAGGTGAGTTGGGGTGCTGCATAAATCCAGAGATTGAAATGAGCACAGATACCGTTCCATAAGCCAAATATGTAATAGACAAGACCTACTCCTTGCTCAGCGAAGTGGACTCAACACCCCCTATTCACCGCAGAGGAATATATCTGACTAGTAAGAATCTTAAAATCTATGTATTTATATGTCTCCGTAAGAGAATCAAGTGTGTGTACAGACGCATAAACACAGCAGTGAAAATTAGCTCAACCCCATTATAAAATAAACTTCAAAAACAAAACAGAAAGACAGTGAAAGAGAGAGAAATTCTTAAATAATTCGTTCAGGCTTGTGATGAAACCTGGATTTACCACATCTACACCCACAGCTGGGTGAGACATAAGGCTGGACACTTGGGGCTGAGAGAATTGGTGAGGTTCGG
>NW_022983173.1:0-1368 GCF_011762595.2 Tursiops truncatus
CCCTGCAACCCCTGGTGGCAACTTTGCCATGACATAAGAATCTGCCTGAGAATGAGATCAACACAGAAGAGAACACAGTCAAGCTGGAGATATAAAGTATTGGATGTAGCTGACCTGGAAGCCAGACACCTATGCACTTTTCAATTCCATGAACAACACCACCAAAAAAAAAAAACGCTTTCTCCTTTTCTTACACTGGCATTTGTTACTGCTTGGTTACTTGCAACTAAGATTCCTGACCACAGCAAGGGTATGTCAGGGTTTCTGTGTCCCTGGGCTAGCTGCTGCGTATCTACCCCGCTGTGACTTGGATGGCAGAGGCCACTCCCCATTCTAAGTGGCTGGAAGAGCCCCTATCTAATGCTTCTCATAACTCTCCCTCACTTCTAGTGAAAATCTAAGAAGTGTAGCGAGGTGGCCAGCCTAGGCGCTTGGGGCTCTGGACCCTCCTCCCACCCTAGTTCCAGATTCTGCTACCCCAGCAACTCAATAGCACCCAACTGCTCACAATTTTTTAATATTTCATGTTGTTTCATGCCTTCCTCACTTTACTCATGCTATTCCTAGACCTCAAATGCCCTTTAACCACTCACCCCCTCACCCTCTCATCTCTTCACATATAGGTATTCTTGCCATTTATAAAACTCTGATTCAACCTCTAAAACAAAGCTTGGGTACCACCTCCTCCAAGAAGCTTTGTTTTAGAGGTTGAATCAGAGTTTTATAAATGGCAAGAATACCTATATGTGAAGAGATGAGAGGGTGAGGGGGTGAGTGGTTAAAGGGCATTTGAGGTCTAGGAATAGCATGAGTAAAGTGAGGAAGGCATGAAACAACATGAAATATTAAAAAATTGTGAGCAGTTGGGTGCTATTGAGTTGCTGGGGTAGCAGAATCTGGAACTAGGGTGGGAGGAGGGTCCAGAGCCCCAAGCGCCTAGGCTGGCCACCTCGCTACACTTCTTAGATTTTCACTAGAAGTGAGGGAGAGTTATGAGAAGCATT
Source organism: Tursiops truncatus (assembly GCF_011762595.2). Classification (NCBI taxonomy): domain Eukaryota; kingdom Metazoa; phylum Chordata; class Mammalia; order Artiodactyla; family Delphinidae; genus Tursiops; species Tursiops truncatus. Next base: position 1,005 of record NW_022983173.1, read on the forward strand.
AGATAGGGGCTCTTCCAGCCACTTAGAATGGGGAGTGGCCTCTGCCATCCAAGTCACAGCGGGGTAGATACGCAGCAGCTAGCCCAGGGACACAGAAACCCTGACATACCCTTGCTGTGGTCAGGAATCTTAGTTGCAAGTAACCAAGCAGTAACAAATGCCAGTGTAAGAAAAGGAGAAAGCGTTTTTTTTTTTTTTTTTGGTGGTGTTGTTCATGGAATTGAAAAGTGCATAGGTGTCTGGCTTCCAGGTCAGCTACATCCAATACTTTATATCTCCAGCTTGACTGTGTTCTCTTCTGTGTTGATCTCATTCTCAGGCAGATTCTTATGTCATGGCAAAGTTGCCACCAGGGGTTGCAGGC
>NW_022983174.1:0-1329 GCF_011762595.2 Tursiops truncatus
CCTGGGAAGCCCCAATATAAATTATTAATGAGATATTTTACATCCTTTATTTTTGGTACTGTCTTTGAAATCCAGTGTGTATTTTTATGCCCATCTCAATTTGGATGAGCCATGTTTAAAGTGCTCAGTAACCGTGGGGCTAGTGGGGAAGTCCCTGTATGTACTTGGGCACCCATTCAAGTACCTAATTTTGTTGTATACGAGGGTCCCGAATCTTAATCCATTTAGTGTTTTGCCTGTCTTACACATAAATGTTGTGATCAGGTTTTATTCTAAGAAGTGTACCAGAGGGACTTCTCTGGTGGCGCAGTGGTTAAGAATCCTCCTGCCAATGCAGGCGACACAGGTTAGAGCCCTGGTACGGGAAGATCCTACATGCAGCGGAGCAACCCACGAGACACAACTACTGAAGCCTGCGCGCCTAGAGCTTGTGCTCCGCAACAAGAGATGTCCCCGCAGAGAAGCCGGCGCTCCGCAACGAAGAGTAGCCCCCGCTCGCCGCAACTAGAGAAAGCCCTCTTACAGCAACGAGGATCCAACGTAGCCAAAAAAAAAAAAAAAAAAAAAAAAAAGTGTACCAGATAGAACTGATGGTGACACAAGTTTCTATCAAGTGGATTTCTCCTCCAGGCATTTGTAAATACAAATCTCTTTTCTTTAGACTGATATGTCTGTCTAAAGAAAAGAGATTTGTATTTACAAATGCCTGGAGGAGAAATCCACTTGATAGAAACTTGTGTCACCATCAGTTCTATCTGGTACACTTTTTTTTTTTTTTTTTTTTGGCTACGTTGGATCCTCGTTGCTGTAAGAGGGCTTTCTCTAGTTGCGGCGAGCGGGGGCTACTCTTCGTTGCGGAGCGCCGGCTTCTCTGCGGGGACATCTCTTGTTGCGGAGCACAAGCTCTAGGCGCGCAGGCTTCAGTAGTTGTGTCTCGTGGGTTGCTCCGCTGCATGTAGGATCTTCCGTACCAGGGCTCTAACCTGTGTCGCCTGCATTGGCAGGAGGATTCTTAACCACTGCGCCACCAGAGAAGTCCCTCTGGTACACTTCTTAGAATAAAACCTGATCACAACATTTATGTGTAAGACAGGCAAAACACTAAATGGATTAAGATTCGGGACCCTCGTATACAACAAAATTAGGTACTTGAATGGGTGCCCAAGTACATACAGGGACTTCCCCACTAGCCCCACGGTTACTGAGCACTTTAAACATGGCTCATCCAAATTGAGATGGGCATAAAAATACACACTGGATTTCAAAGACAGTACCAAAAATAAAGGATGTAAAATATCTCATTAATAATTTATATTGGGGCTTCCCAGG
>NW_022983175.1:0-7622 GCF_011762595.2 Tursiops truncatus
TATTCAATGTAATAAAATAGTTGACTTGAATGTACCAAAAATTATTAGTAGATTCTATCGCTTATAAGACAATATATGATTTATAATATATTCTTAAGAATTATGATGTATTTAATAATAATATTCCATATATATTATATATTCAAGGTACATGAATAAATATAAAATATGAGGTATGCATATACACACACTTTCAAGAAACACACAAGTTGAAACTGTAATCTCCTTAAGGTATGTACATGTTCAAATTTATAGGTATACGTGGAGATATTGCAGGTTCTGTTCCAGACCACTGTGATAAAGCTAATATCCCAATAAAGCAAGTCACATGAATTTCTAGTTTCCAGGCATATAAAAGTTATGTATAAGCTATAGTCTATTAAGTGTGTAATAAAATTACGTCTAAAATAACAGTGTACATGCGTTAAAAATACTTATTGCTAAAAAATGCTTACCATCATCTGAGCCTTCAGCAAATCTTAGCAGTAACATCAAAGATCGCTAATCCCAGATCACCATAACAAATAAAATAATAATGAAAAACTTTTAAGGGTTTTAAGAAATGGCAAAATGTGACACACAGAGACATGAAGTGAGCAGATGCTGTCGGAAAAATGGTGCCCATAGACTTGCTCGTCACAGGGGTGCCACAAACCTTCAATTTGTAAAAAAGAATGCAGTACCTGTGAACTGCAATAAAGCAAAGAGCAATAAAACAAGGTCTGCCAGTATTAGATAATATTTTTGTAAGAGTGATTGCACCAATTTATACTACATGTAGACTTGTGTTAGTGAATGTTATGCCACCTCCTCAGTAGCACATTCTTGTTGAAACAATATTTATTGAATGTGTTAAAGTAATTAAACAAAGAGGCCCTAATGCCTCCATAGTGTACCTAAGCCAACCAAATCCTAACTCAGATTCAATGCACATGAATCTGAGAAAAAACTTAAGAAGAAGCAGCCAATCACAAAAGACACCTAGGCTTTCCCAAATAAGGCAACTGCTTAAGCTATTGTCAACCAAATAATTTCCTTACTTTGCTTCTGGTTTTCTCTATAAAACCGCTTCCCAGCTCCTGTTGGTGGAGGGCTCCTAACCAGCTTTGGTGATTCTGCCTGATTCCATTTGATGTATGCTCAAAATAAACTCTTGAAAAATACCAATCTGACTCAGGTTACCTTTAATCAAATGTTTCTGTGTACCAGGAATTGTTTTAGATACTATTTTTTTCTTTTTTTTTGCGGTACGCGAGCCTCTCACTGTTGTGGCCTCTGCCGTTGCGGAGCACAAGCTCTGGACGCGCAGGCTCAGCCGCCATTGGCTCACGGGCCCAGCCGCTCCGCAGCATGTGGGATCCTCACGCACCAGGGCACGAACCCGTACCCCGCATCGGCAGGCAGACTCTGACCACTGCGCCACCAGGAAAGCCATAGATACTAATTTTTTAAATAAAGTTTTATATTGGAATAATTTTAGATTTTAGGAAAATTTTCAAAGATAATACAGAGAACTGTTTTTTCTCTCATCCACATTCCCTAAAAGGCACTTATTTTAATATTGCCAGTGTGGTGAATATGAAATTGTATTCACCTTATTTTGAATTCTTAATAATAATATATTTAAACATTTGTATATATGTATGGAACATTTTTGTTTGGTGCAAGTTATTTTATGCATTTGAGACATTTTCTATTGGTTTCTTTCTATTTCATTTCATAGAGAGAATACATAAAGAATATAAATCTTTTTCAGTAATTATAATAATATATCTTCTTCGCTGACTAGAATTAATTCTATTTTAAAATTTCTCCATAAAATGTGAACATATGTCATGTCAAATTTCTATGTCTTACACCTGACCTTGTTATCTGAAATAAAACAGTTGATCCTGCACTGTTATATACATATGGGTTATTATCATTCAAGTTAATTTTATTAAGATTCATTATTTCATATAAGTATGAGTGTCCTTGTCATTTTAGACTTAGGTCCTAACAGGTTATGTCCGTACAGAATATAAGTTGGAGTAGCTAGTTTACTTAGTAAGACTGAAATTACTGCTTCTTGAAAATTTGAAAGAATTGCATTTAATCTCACAGGCTACAGAGTCTGTCTCTTTGAGAGTAATAGGAAATTTATATATATTATACTTTTTTGAGTATATTTTGATGATTTACATTTTCTCAAAGCTGTCTCTTCCTTACCTAATTGTAATGTATTGACACAAAACTATTCACAATATTTCTATCATTTTTCTTTGATAGAAGTGTGCTTTAAGCTTTTTAAATCTTTCCAATATCTTCTGCTGCCTTCTTTTTTTTTTTTTTTTTTGTGGTACGTGGGCCTCTCACTGCTGTGGCCTCTCCCCGTGGATCACAGGCTCCGGATGCGCAGGCTCAGCAGCCATCTCACAGGCCCAGCCGCTCCGTGGCATGTGGGATCTTCCTGGACCAGGGCACAAACCCATGTCCCCTGCATCGGCAGGTGGACTCTCAACCACTGCACACCAGGGAAGCCCAGCCTTGTATCTTTTAAAGTGATTATTTATATGAGAATTTTCTCAATGTTAATTTTAATTCCAGAGAACCAAGTTTTTATGTTGTTGATTTCTTTAATATATCATTTTGCTTCACTAATTTCTGTTCTTATTTCCTTTCTTCCATATGATATGTGAGATCTCTTTCTTTACTTCTTACCTTATTTGGGGATCTAAGTTGGATACTAGCTCATTCACTTCCAATTGTTCTTTCTGCCTAATGAAGGCTATACTCTTATTTATAAATATTTCTATAACTGCAAAGCATATATTTTGGTGTGTAGTGTTTTAATCTATCAATTAAAAGTATTTTTTATTTCTATTATAACTTGAGCCATAAATTATTTAGATGCATATTTATTTTATGAAAATATAAAATGTACAAGCTGCTTTTCTTTCTTTTTCCTATTTATTATATTTTAACAGTGTTGTGGTCAGTAAATACAGTATGTCTGCTACCAGTTCCTTAGAGTGTATTGTTACTTGCTTTGTGTCCTAGTATGTGATCAATTTTCTTAAATGTACTACGGTACCAAAAGTAATGTGTATTGCCCTGTGTGTGTGTGTGTGTGTGTGTGGTGTGTGTGTGTGTGTGGTGTGTGTGAGAGAGAGAGAGAGAGAGAGAGAGAGAGAGGGAAAGTTACACTATGCATATCAAATCTAACGTATTGACACTTGTCTACTTGATATTTGACTAAGAGAAATTATATCAAACCCCAATATGCAAATTTCTCAATTTATGCTCCTTCAGTCTCTATTGAAGACATTTTATTAAAGGCATGCTGATGAATATATCTGGATTTGTTTCATCCTATTTTTACATTTTCTCTCTCACACATTTCTCCCACTTATCCTCCCCATGCCCCATATTCTTTCTTACTATTGGGTTCTTTCAGTTCTTTTTTCTTTAGGACTGTCTTGTTAAGCTTTTATCCCTCTACTTGTTATAAGATCAATTTTAATAACCGAGTGGTTACTTTATAAATTATCTTATTCATGTTTAAGATAAAATGTATAGAGCGATACTGTAGCTCAACTTCCCTCCTCCTCAACCAAATACATTTGAACTATTTGAATCAGAATGTCAAATTTAGTGTGTTCTTCATTAAAATAACACCTGCACAATTCAAACATTATTCCTATAATATACACAGTCGTATTATTTATATATAACCACAAATTTACTGTTAGAAAATCAGTATTCCTTTTGTATCTCAGACCCAGCGACTCTGATCATATTTCTTCATTCCAATGTACATTTTTAGAGCTGCCTTTATGATGGTAAATTTTTTGTTTGCCTGAAAAATGATTGTATTATGCTCCCCTTAGTAAGTGATATTTTAGCTGAGATTACACTTCTTGGATGACAGTTCTTTTTCTTAGCATTTTGTATATCTTGTTCCGTGTCTTCTATACTTGCCATCGATAGTTCTATTGTCAGTTTCTGGTTCCTTTGTGGAAATATTTTTTTCTTACTCTTTTTTATATTTTAAAATATTGTCTTTACCTTAGTGTTTTCCACTTTAAGTTTGAAGTGCCTAGATGTGTATCTCTTGCTCACCATTCTTGTGATTTTTTTTTAAGGATTTCTTTAATGCAATTTTATTTATTTATTTAATTTATTTATTTTTGGCTGTGTTGGGTTTGTTGCTGCATGCGGACTTTCTCTAGTTGCGACGAATGGGGGCTACTCTTTGCGCGGTGTGTGAGCTTCTCATTGTGGTGGCTTCTCTTGTGCAGAGCACAGACTCTAGATGCATGGGCTCGGTAGTTGTGGCATGTGGGCTCAGTATTTGTGGCTCCTGGGCCCTAGAGCACAGGCGTAGTGGTTGTGGCACATGGGCTTAGTTGCTCCACGGCACGAGGGATCTTCCTGGACCAAGGCTCAAAACCATGTCCCCTGCATTGGCAGGCAGATTCTTAACCACTGTGCCGCCAGGACGCCCCATTCTTGTGATTTTTAATGAGCCAAAAAGAAAAAAATCATTGTTCCTAGCTACAGAAATTTATAAATCTAGAAGTGGAGGAAGATTTTAGAAAGAAATTAATTTTACTTTCTATGTGTATATGATTAGTTATATTATTTGACTTTATTTTTTAGATGTAATTTAAATGTTTATGTTTAAATTTCACAGTAAATTTAAATATTGTGAGAATTCTATGAAGACAAATAACTAGATTCTGGAGGTTAGAGTAATAGAAGAAACTATAATTTAGACAGATGCATTAGGAAGAGCTTCTGGCATTTTTCCTTTGGAAACTTGAAACTGGTGATAAGATGTCTCAATACATCTCAGTAAAACTCCAAGGATGTGGAGATGAGTATGTTCTGTCTGGATTAGTAAGAGAATGAAGTATATGAAGAAGAGGTAACTGGTCATGAGTCTTAGTAGGTGTGATCTCTGAATACCAGGTTGTTCCTAAAGGCCCTTATACTCAGGAACACCTCTGTCTGACAACCTCATACGAATAATGGATAAAAGAAAATCATACAGGAGGAAAGTAAGAAGGCTCTTTGAAGAGATAATGGAGCAGGGACTAGCAAACTGTCGGTAGGATGAAGTATAATAGATGGATTTAAAATCTCTTTAAATGGTAAATTAATCAAAATGAAATAGATTGGCTGTAAAGTGAGAGAAATAAGAGTCACAGATGATGCCAAGGCTCCTGGCATGAGTAGCTGTGATGATACTTACTAAGGGGGAAATGAAATGCTGAGAGATGGAATGTTGGCTAGAGACTGTGTATGGTGGTGTGTGGTGGGGGGTTGTAGGAAATGAGAAATCCATTTTGAAAATGTTGAGTTAAAGTATTTGTGGGGTATCTAAATACTGATCTCTGGAAAGCAATTCACTTTACTAGTCTGAAGCTCAGGAGAGGGATTGGGATGTAAATACAGATTTGAATTCATCTGTATACAGTAAAATCTAATTGCAGCCATGGGAATGGATTAGAGCTCCTAAAAACTTTTGTAGAGTAAAAACAATCTCTATGAAAGAAGCAAGGATTCATGGGACGCAGAACCAAAAGACATTTAAAAGGTTCTGCAAGAAGTAAGTTAAGAGAGCATTATATCAGCAAAGAGAAGGGAAGAGGGCTTCCCTGGTGGCGCAGTGGTTGAGAGTCCACCTGCCGATGCAGGGAACACGGGTTCGTGCCCGGTCGGGAAGATCCACATGCCGCAGAGTGGCTAGGCCCGTTAGCCATGGCCGCTGAGCCTGCGAAAAAAAAAAAAAAAAAAAGAAAGAAAAGGAAGAAATATTTTCAACAAGACAGGAATTATTCAAAGGGAGGATAGAAGACATATATATAAGACTGAGAGGTTCTTCTTGACCTGCTTCTCAGGGAAGGTCTTTTGATCTGAGTAGAGATTACTTAGGTGGATAATAGAAAGAAATGTGTGGTTTTCTAGATAAAGACAAAGGCTGTAATTATACAACAAATCATCAAATCTGTTCACCACTGTACAAAGATATATTTGTCAAAGTGAGGTCTCCGGACCAGCAGCATTAGCAGTGTCTGTAAACTTGTTAGAAGCACAAAATCTGGGGCCCACTCTAGAGAAAATGATCATAAAGTCTAAGGTGGGGTCCATCAAGCTGTAGTTTAGCAAGCACTTCAGGTGATTCTGATGCCCACTGAAGTTTGAGAGCCACTAGTCTAATATAAAGCAATAGTATTTGCCCATTTCCTCAAACTACTGTGTTATTATATAATGCTAAAGATCACATTTTTTCTCATCCTCCATATCTAATAATCATTGAAACTAGTTTCATTTTAAAAGGTCACTAAATTAATCTTATTTTATATTTTATAATATTTATAGCCTATATTATGTTAATATATAAATATCTAAATTAATATTAAACTATATAATATTATATATTATTTTATATATACAAATTTTAAAAGATTTTAAGTTGGTTATATGTTATACATCACAAGAAACAGCACAGCATAAAGGCCATTGAAACTTTATGTTCTAATCCTAACGATTATTCTCCTGTATTTGAGTAATAATTTTTCTAAATATTCTATTTATCATCCCTTTTTCATTTTAAATTATACACCTATATGTATAGCTTTATTACATATAGGTGTATAGATGAAACATGAATGGAAAAATAAAATATACTGTAGGTAGAACACTTAGTGTATAAGTAACACAGAAGAAGCATCAGTAATCTATTATCTGTAAGCAACTAAATCAACCAGTAAGACATAGATTCAAATTTAGTCCTTGCTACTTGATAACATAGCTAATTGGAGAATATCCTATTTGGAGAATATCCGTTTGAATCTCAGTGTCCTCATCTGTAAAACAATTATAGTATTACCTACTTTAAAGCTCTGTTGTAGATAACAAAGTTAAACGAAGAGCCTTGGATAACTATCTACCATAAAGAACATAGAGGCATATGGGCTCAATAATCAATCTGCGTGAGTGATGCATACAGGGAGATGAGGACTATATGGTCTTAGAATATTTGCTGTTGACTCTCCTCTGCACATTGAAGAGTATTGGTGTCGGGCGTGTTTAAAAACCATTTGTTAAAGAATGAATTTTCACACTCTTGCTTTCCCTGCTTCTCCAGGACAAAAATACTTTGTCTCTCAAGCCCTCTTGTCTTCTCTTTTCCATTAATCTTTAATGACACATAACATTGTTTGGGACACTGAATAAAATATATATTTTTTTCTCACCAGAGAGGCTGAGCCCTTGTCAATGTTTTTTTGCTGTTGCTGAAATGCTTTTTATTTTTTCCCATTTTATTAGTAATAATTTTGAAATTAATTATATTTTACAGAAATGTGCATAGATGCAAAGTGAGCAAATGATGATTTCTCATAAAGTTTGAATTGTTTATACCACCAAATCAAGAAATCACATATTTCCATCTCTCTGCAAGTAAACATGTATCTATCCTCTTCCCAGTAATAACTCCTTCTTCTCAAAAATAACCAACAGTAATTTTGCATGCTTTCAAATTCATATACTATATATTTTTTGGTCTGATCTCTTTCATATGTTAATCTTTTTGAGATTAATTCTTTTTTTTTTTTTTTTTTTTTTTTTTTTTT
>NW_022983175.1:7722-109713 GCF_011762595.2 Tursiops truncatus
AGTATCATCACAGCTACTCATGCCAGAGCCTTGGCATCATCTGTGACTCTTAATTTCTCTCACACTTACAGCCAATCTATTTCATTTGATTAATTTACCATTTAAAGAGATTTTAAATCCATCTATTATACTTCATCCTTACCGACAGCAGTTTGCTAGTCCCTGCTCCATTATCTCTTCAAGAGCCTTCTTACTTTCCTCCTGTATGATTTTCTTGTAATCCATTATTCGTAATGAGGTTGTCAGACAGAGTGTTCCTGACGTATAAGGGCCTTTAGGAACAACCTGGTATTCAGAGATCACACCTACTTAAGACTCATGACCAGTTACCTCTTCTTCATATACTTCATTCTCTTACTAAATGCCAGACAGAACATACTCACTTCCACATCCTGGAGTTTTACTGAGATGTATTGAGACATCTTATCACCAGTTTCAAGTTTCCAAAGGAAAAATGCCAGAAGCTCTTCCTAATGCATCTGTCTAAATATAGTTTCTTCTATTACTCTAACCTCCAGAATCTAGTTATTTGTCTTCATAGAATTCATCACAATATTTAAAATTACTGTGAAAATTTAAACATAAACATTTAATTACATCTAAAAAATAAAAGTCAAATAATATAAACTAATCATATACACATAGAAGTATAATTACTTTCTTAAAATCTCCTCCACTTCTAGATTATAATTTCTTGTAGCTAGGAACAATGATTTTTTTCTTTTTGGCTCATTAAAAATCACAAGAATGGGGCGTCCCTGGCGGCACAGTGGTTAAGAATCTGCCTGCCAATGCAGGGGACATGGGTTTGAGCCTTGGTCCAGGAAGATCCCTCGTGCCGTGGAGCAACTAAGCCCATGTGCCACAACCACTACGCCTGTGCTCTAGGGCCCAGGAGCCACAAATACTGAGCCCACATGCCACAACTACCGAAGCCCATGCATCTAGAGTCTGTGCTCTGCAACAAGAGAAGCCACCACAATGAGAAGCTCACACACCGCAACAAAGAGTAGCCCCCATTCGTCGCAACTAGAGAAAGTCCGCATGCAGCAAAAAGACCAAACACAGCCAAAAATAAATAAATTAAATAAATAAATAAAATTGCATTAAAGAAATCCTTAAAAAAAAATCACAAGAATGGTGAGCAAGAGATACACATCTAGGCACTTCAAACTTAAAGTGGAAAACACTAAAGGTAAAGACAATATTTTAAAATATAAAAAAAGAGTAAGAAAAAAAAATATTTCCACAAAAGAACCAGAAACTGACAATAGAACTATCGATGGCAAGTATAGAAGACAACGGAACAAGATATACAAAATGCTAAGAAAAAGAACTGTCATCCAAGAAGTGTAATCTCAGCTAAAATATCACTTACTAAGGGGAGCATAATACAATCATTTTTCAGGCAAACAAAAAATTTACCATCATTAAAGGCAGCTCTAAAAATGTACATTGGAATGAAGAAATATGATCAGAGTCGCTGGGTCTGAGATACAAAAAGGAATACTGATTTTCTAACAGTAATTTGTGGTTATATATAAATAATACGACTGTGTAATATTATAGGAATAATGTTTGAATTGTGCAGGTGTTATTTTAATGAAGAACACACTAAATTTGACATTCTGATTCAAATAGTTCAAATGTATTTGGTTGAGGAGGAGGGAAGTTGAGCTACAGTATCGCTCTATACATTTTTATCTTAAACATGAATAAGATAATTTATAAAGTAAATAACCACTCGGTTATTAAAAATTGATCTTATAACAAGTAGAGGGATAAAAGCTTAACAAGACAGTCCTAAAGAAAAAAAGAAACTGAAAGAAACCAATAGTAAGAAAGAAATATGGGGCATGGGGAGGATAAGTGGGAGAAATGTGTGAGAGAGAAAATGTAAAAATAGGATGAAACAAATCCAGATATATTTCATCAGCATGCCTTTAATAAAATGTCTTCAATAGAGACTGAAGGAGCATAAATTGAGAAATTTGCATATTGGGGTTTGATATAATTTCTCTTAGTCAAATATCAAGTAGACCAAGTGTCAATACGTTAGATTTGATATGCATAGTGTAACTTTCCCTCTCTCTCTCTCTCTCTCTCTCTCTCTCTCACACACACCACACACACACACACACACACACACACACACACACACACAGGGCAATACACATTACTTTGGTACCGTAGTACATTTAAGAAAATTGATCACATACTAGGACACAAAGCAAGTAACAATACACTCTAAGGAACTGGTAGCAGACATACTGTATTTACTGACCACAACACTGTTAAATATAATAAATAGGAAAAAGAGAAAAGCAGCTTGTACATTTTATATTTTCATAAATAAAAAAATATGCATCTAAATAATTTATGGCTCAAGTTATAATAGAAATAAAAAATACTTTTAATGATAGATTAAAACACTACACACCAAAATATATGCTTTGCAGTTATAGAAATATTTATAAATAAGAGTATAGCCTTCATTAGGCAGAAAGAACAATTGGAAGTGAATGAGCTAGTATCCAACTTAGAATTCCCCAAATAAGGTAAGAAGTAAAGAAAGAGAGATCTCATATATATATGGAAGAAAGGAAATAAGAACAGAAATTAGTGAAGCAAAATGATATATTAAAGAAAATCAACAACATAAAAACTTGGTTCTCTGGAATTAAAATTAACATTGAGAAAATTCTCATATAAATAATCACTTTAAAAGATACAAGGCTGGGCTTCCTGGTGTGCAGTGGTGAGAGTCCACCTGCCGATGCAGGGGACATGGGTTTGTGCCCTGGTCCAGGAAGATCCCACATGCCACGGAGCGGCTGGGCCTGTGAGCCATGGCTGCTGAGCCTGCGCATCCGGAGCCTGTGATCCACAACGGGAGAGGCCACAGCAGTGAGAGGCCCACGTACCACAAAAAAAAAAAAAAAAAAGATACAAGCAGAAGATAAATATTGGAAAAATTGTAAAAAGCTTAAAGCACACTTCTATCAAAGAAAAATGATAGAAATATTGTGAATAGTTTTGTGTCAATACATTACAAAATTAGGTGAAGGTGATGAGACAGCTTTGAGAAAATGTAAATCATCAAAATATACTCAAAAAAGTATAATATATAAATTTCCTATTACTCTCAAAGAGACAGACTCTGTAGCCTGGATGAGATTAAATGCAAATTCTTTCAAATTTTCAAGAAGCAAGTAATTTCAGTCTTACATAAAACAAAGTAAATACTCTCCAACTTATATTCTGTTACTGACATAACCTTGGTACCTAAATCAGACAAGGACACTCATAAATATAGATGAAAATACTTAATAAAATATTAACTTGAATAATATAACCCATATGTATATAACAGTGCATAATGATCAACTGTTTTATTTCAGATAGCAAGGTTAACATTAGAAAATTTGTTCATGACAATGAAATTGAGAGACATATGTTACAAATTTTAAAATAGAATTAAAAAACAAATTCTAAGCCAGAAGAAGATATTATAAAAATTAACTGAAAAAGATTTATATTCTTTATGTATTCTCATCTATGAAAAAATAGAAAGAGAAACCAATAGAAAATGTCTCAAAATGCATAAAAATAACTTGCACCAAAAAGAAACAAAAATGTTCCATACATATATACAAATGTTTAAATATATTATTATTTAAGAAAATTCAAAATAAGGTGAAATACAATTTCATATTCACCACACTGGCAATATTAAAATAAGTGCCTTTAGGGGAATGTGGATGAGGAGAAAAAACAGTTCTCTGTATTATCTTGAAAATTTTCCTTAAATCTAAAATTATTCCAATATAAAACTTTATTTAAAAAATTAGTATCTATGGCTTTCCTGGTGGCGCAGTGGTCAGGAGTCTGCCTGCCGATGCAGGGGTACGGGTTCGTGCCCTGGTGCGTGAGGATCCCACATGCTGCGGAGCGGCTGGGCCCGTGAGCCAATGGCGGCTGAGCCTGCGCGTCCAGAGCTTGTGCTCCGCAACGGCAGAGGCCACAACAGTGAGAGGCTCGCGTACCGCAAAAAAAAAAGAAAAAAAAATAGTATCTAAAACAATTCCTGGTACACAGAAACATTTGATTAAAGGTAACCTGAGTCAGATTGGTATTTTTCAAGAGTTTATTTGAGCATACATCAAATGGAATCAGGCAGAATCAGACCAAAGCTGGTTAGGAGCCCTCCACCAACAGGAGCTGGGGAAGCGGTTTTATAGAGAAAACCAGAAGCAAAGTAAGGAAATTATTTGGTTGACAATAGCTTAAGCAGTTGCCTTATTTGGGAAAGCCTAGGTGTCTTTTGTGATTGGCTGCTCTTAAGTTTCCTTTTCTCAGATTCATGTGCATTGAATCTGAGTTAGGATTTGGTTGGCTTAGGTACACTATGGAGGCATTAGGGCCTCTTTGTTTAATTACTTTAACACATTCAATAAATATTGTTTCAACAAGAAATGTGCTACTGAGGAGGTGGCATAACATTCACTAACACAAGTCTACATGTAGTATAAATTGGTGCAATCACTCTTACAAAAATATTATCTAATACTGGCAGACCTTGTTTTATTGCTCTTTGCTTTATTGCAGTTCACAGGTACTGCATTCTTTTTTACAAATTGAAGGTTTGTGGCACCCCTGTGACGAGCAAGTCTATGGGCACCATTTTTCCGACAGCATCTGCTCACTTCATGTCTCTGTGTCACATTTTGCCATTTCTTAAAACCCTTAAAAAGTTTTTCATTATTATTTTATTTGTTATGGTGATCTGGGATTAGCGATCTTTGATGTTACTGCTAAGATTTGCTGAAGGCTCAGATGATGGTAAGCATTTTTTAGCAATAAAGTATTTTTAACGCATGTACACTGTTATTTTAGACGTAATGTTATTACACACTTAATAGACTATAGCTTATACATAACTTTTATATGCACTGGAAAACTAGAAATTCATGTGACTTGCTTTATTGGGATATTAGCTTTATCACAGTGGTCTGGAACAGAACCTGCAATATCTCCACGGTATACCTATAAATTTGAACATGTACATACCTTAAGGAGATTACAGTTTCAACTTGTGTGTTTCTTGAAAGTGTGTGTATATGCATACCTCATATTTTATATTTATTCATGTACCTTGAATATATAATATATATGGAATATTATATATTAAATACATCATAATTCTTAAGAATATATTATAAATCATATATTGTCTTATAAGCGATAGAATCTACTAATAATTTTTGGTACATTCAAGTCAACTATTTTATTACATTGAATAATGAACTCCAGGTGCATGTTTTTGCATGCACAAATACCCCAAAATTACTCTTGTGAAAAATAAATAAAGGATATAGCCAGTATGAAACCTTTATGATAATATTTTTGAAACAGGCAAAGTGAACAATGCATTACATAGGGATACATAAAAAGTTGGTAAGCTTATATGTGAAAAATATGGGCATAAATATTTCAGGATATTCGTTATCTAGAGGTGGAGGGTTGGGGTTATACAATCAGCAGAGGCACAGAGTGAAATTTAAAATATCTAGTAATGTTCCTATTTCTTAAGCTGTGTGATGGGCACAGAGCACAAGTATTTATTTTGATATAATACACGTATACATTCATAAGTATGATATTTGCACAATAAAGTCATCATATTTAGCAACAATGAGTAATTTTTTTGGTCCCATGCCATATTGGGATATACTTATATAAAAGATGTATTCATAATTTATCTGAAATTGAATTTAACTGAGCATCCTGTATTATATATGGTAACCCTATTCACAATGACTATTACGTAAAAGTCAACTAGCTGTGATATATTGCTCTTATATCTGGCAACCTGATAAAGTTTTGCATTATTTCTATTTGTTCCTAAGTTGATTCATTTGACTCCCTTTTGTTTTCCGTGTAGATTTATACCATGAATATCCACCTATTCTTTTCCAAAATTTATGTTTCTAATTTTATTCTTTTTAATACATTGATTATTTCAACAAGTAAAAAATTAGTAGTAATTCTAGCTTGGATCATATTGTCTTTGTTCTTCACTTGAATAGAATTATTTAATTAGTTAATGTTTCACCAACAAGGAAATGTTCCTTGATGTATAGTGATTAAAGGAAAAGAAGCTGGAAGTAAATGACCTAGGTCAAAATCCTACATCATCCCATATAGTGATGACATAAGCACGAAGTGGACAGCATTTTGGAAATATCCTGGAGGTTATACTGGTTAACCTTTTAGAGGTGCTGGTTTGAAACTTAGTCGACTTCAAAAGAGGAAACAATATGAAAAACAAAGGAAGGAACAAAAAAAGAAACAAATTTGTGGGTTTGATAACTATAACTTCAAACCAACAGTTTAAAAAAATTGTGGTTCAGTTGACCTGTTGTTTTTCCCAGTGACCCTGTAACAAGTGTAAATAAATGGCTCTAACTTCAGAGATCCCTGTTTGTTTTTTCTGTATTTATATATATTGTAAAGACTGGCACACATACTTTGAAAGATGAGGGAATCTCTTATCTTGACAGCTTGTTACTTGACTTGGGATTGTTGTGATTCCAACAGCTATGGACAACTGAACCATTCTCCCTGTTACTTTTGGCCACTAAGGAGTAATGAGCAACAGTCCTGGTCATGTTAGGAATGTGCAGTATTTGTATATAATACATTATTCTTTTAATAGGCAGCTGGCTTTAATTTACTTTATTTAGAATTTTATTTGCATTGAGGCTTATAAATGAGATTGATTTAGAGTTTCCTTTTCCTTTTCTCTTCTTGTTTAGTTTAGTATCAGGGTTTTGGAAAAATATTTTTAAAATTATATTATTTTCCCAGAAGGTAGTATGCTATGCATAGTGTAAAAGTTGGAAATATTCTCTTCTTCTGGGGGATGGTTGGGGGAAGTTCATGTATGTGTTCGTCCAATATTACAGAGCTCCAAACTATTAAATACTGTTGGGTATTTCTTATTTCAGTTATTTAAAATTGAATGAATCTACAGAAAATAGACATATACACATATCAAACTTTTTTTTCAATTATTATTTGCAAATGTCATTTTAAATTTGGCATTCTGCTACACTAGGGATATATTAGTAATTCAGAAGCTCCATGAAAATAAATTCTGTAACTACCCTAAGAACAAATGTATTTGAAGTTAGCTGTTACTTCTTAATGTTATCTTCTCTATGTGTTATACAATCTCAGTGGACCACTAAACATTTGAGAAGTTGGGTTTTTTCTATTTATTCTATCTTACTGAAACTGAAAGAAAAAAAAAGTGACTTTGTGGACTACATTGGGAACTGAAGTTTTAGAAACAAATCTTTAAAAGATTTTATTTAAACTGAATGAATTTTTCTTTTTCTCCTCTCTCCTATCTTTTTCTCTCCAAGCCCATTCCCCAGAATTCTAAAGGACTCATTTTTAAAGTTGTAATAGAATATCCTGGGGTAGTGAGAACTTTTGAAAGCTTCTAAATAAAGAAACAAACCTTTGGACTGAAAAAGAGAGAATGTTTAAATTCTTTCTCTCACTTACATGACCCCTTGAAAGGTTCCCTTTGGAAAAAACAGCAGGATTTGCAAGCTGCAAGAAACAACATTGTGCCCTAAGGGTCAGTAACTTTATTCCATGGATAGAATGTTTCAATTTAATGGGGATTCATTGGCTAGGGGCCTTGTCCATTGATAGCCAGCTTGGTGTTCAGTGGCAGATCCTTGGAGTACAAAAAAAAAACACTCTAAAGAATCATAAACATATGGAATCATTACATCAGGGTTCACTTAAATGTATTTATTTTTCAAGTTGGCAGTGTCTGGTTACCATTGTTACAAATATCAACATTAAATAAAACATCTTTTGTTTTATTTTAAATTTTATCATGGCTTATTCCTTATTTGTATTCTTCCATTTACTTTTATTTTCCATCTACATTGTGAACTGTTTCCACTTTTTAAGCCAGTTTTTTTACTTTGCTTCTTTATTTTGGCTAAAATATTATTTCTTTAAGGTTTTCTGTAATTTCCTTCCTTCTCCTTCTTATGTCTTGCCATGTAAGTTTTATTTGCTCATTTTCTACAACTTAGGTATATGTTTGGAAGACTTTAATTGGCTGATTTAAATTTCATTGCAAAGCTGTATCTTCTAAACTATCAAATTTTACTTTCTAGTTCAAATTATACAAGATAATGATATATGACATAATTTTAGTAAGGACCAATCTGTTTCATGATTGGCCTAAAACCACACTTGCTTTTAATTAAAACATTGCAGAAGCTGTTGGAGAATTTATTTTAAAAAAATGTTTCTTAAACACATTATTTTCACAGAATTAAAATTTATATTATTCCAGTTTCTGTAACATTCAGGACTCCAGTTACAAAAACGGTAAAAGAATTCACTGGCTTATTTTTCCCAGCATTTCTTCACAGGAAAAAAGAAAAGAAACACATTATTTTTACAGAATTAAAATTCATATTATTCCAGTTTCTGTATCATTCAGGACTCCAGTTACAAAAATGGTAAAAGAATTTATTGGCTTATTTTTCCTAGCATTTTTTCACAGGAAAAAAGAAAAAGAATTTAAAAAAAGAAAAACTAAAAACTCACATTCCCCTTGATATTTAATTTCCCTTCATATGTATTACCAATAAAAAAAGTTCATAAGACTTATATAAATAATTATCAACTCATGTAACCAGCATGTTTTAGGTAGCCTAGACATTTTAGGATTTCTAAATCTTAAAAGAATGATACAGGTGGGTGCTTTACAATGTGTATGCAATTATTTGAAATTTAAACCTCAAAGGAGGCCATTACAATATGACAGAACGCAACGATTTCCAGGTCATGATGTGTTCCTAAAATCTTTCCAATTTGATTTAATACACAGTGGTTGGAATGTTTTTAAAAAGATGTTAGTTTTAAAAATCAATCATAAAAATGCCACTTAGGGCTTCCCTGGTGGCGCAGTGGTTGAGAGTCCACCTGCCGATGCAGGGGACACAGGTTCGTGCCCCGGTCCAGGAAGATCCCATATGCCGTGGAGCAGCTGGGCCCATGAGCCATGGCCGCTGAGCCTGCGCGTCCGCAGCCTGTGCTCCGCAACGGAACGGGAAAGGCCACAAACAGTGAGAGGCCCGCGTACCGCAAAAAAAAAAAATGGCCACTTAAAATTAATCTAGAAGATGGTAGAATAGGAGGCCCCAGATCCTCCTTTCCCTAAAGGAGACACCAACTCAACAGCAATACATGGACCAATTCCTTTTGTGAGAAATTCAGAAACCAGGTAAGAGGCTCCTGTAGCCAAGGCAAGCATGAAACTAGTATTGCCAAAGCCAGTAGGAAAATGTGTGGCACTCATTTGCCATAGCTCCTCCTCCCAGGACAGCACAATCTAGAGGAAACTCTCAGCTCCTGGCTTCTTCCTGGGGAGGGAAAGGCAAGACTGAAACATATGCTCAATGTTCAGACTTTTCAGGGGGACAGCTTGAGGGACTGGTTTCTGTCTTGCCTGAATCTAACCAATGATAAGAAAGCGTGGTAGGTTAGAGGCCACTGAGAACAAAGGCAATACTTTGGACTAGCACATATTCACTCACCAAGTTCCTCCCCCAGCTTAGCATATAATAAGTGGGAGAAAATCCCCAACTCCAAGTTTCTCCCTGGGGTGGGAAAGTTGGAGCACATGTTCAAGATGCTGACCAAGAGACTGGTTTCTGCTTCACTGATTTAGAGCAATGATGTGACCCAGCATACTATGGAAGCCTGGGGCCACTGAGAACAAAGAAAGCTGGCAACTTGTTGCAACTCCAGAGAACCTGTGGTACCACAGACACTAGAGGGAACAACAGATTATGAGCACCTAGAAAAAAATAAACCAGTAAATCTCTAATTGGGAATTTGCACACACAAGTGCAGAGAATCTACTCCATTCAAAGAATAGCTTTGAGAGGCGCCCCCCCCCCCCACAAGGATCTCTAGCTGTGCTGATGATGAAAGCCTTTCTTTGTTTAAAGCTAGTTGTGAAGACTGGGAGAGGTGGCTTTTTTTTCAAATGCACAGATCTCAACACAAAGTTACAAGGCACATGAAGAAACAGGGAATATGGCCCAATCAAAGGAACAAATAAATCTCCAGAAACTGACTCCAAGAAAAGGAGGTACTGAATTACCTGACAAAGAATTAAAAATAGCTATATCATGAAGATGCTCACTGAGCTCAGGAAATCTATGCATGATCAAAATGATAGTCACAACCAAAATACAGAAAATGTAAAAAGAACAAAATAGAAATTTTGGAGCTAGAGAATTGAAAAATCCACTAGAGGGTTTCTAGAGCAGATTTGATCAAGCAGACAAAGGAATCAGTGAAATTGAAGAGAGGTCATTTGAAATTATCCTGTGGAGGAACAACAACAACAACAACAAGAAAGAATGAAGAAAGCCTAAAGAACTTATGGGACACTCCTTAGCCAACAAATTATGGGAGTCCCAGAGGGAGAAGAGAGAGCGTAAAGGGCTAAAAGCTTATGTGAAGAAATAATGTCAGAAAACTTTCCAAATCTAGGGGAAGAATGGACATTTGATATAAGAAGCCCAATGGAATCCAACTAAGAAGAACCCAGAGAATCCACACCAAGACAAAGAACGAATTTTGAAGGAAGCAAGAGAAAAATGACTCATCACATCCAATGGAATTCCCATAAGACTATGAGCAGGTTTCTCAGGAGAAAACTTGCAGGTCAAAAGGGAGTGGGATGATATATTCAAAGTGCTGAAAGATAAAAATTACCAACCAAGATACTATATCTGTCAAAATTGTTCTTCAAATATGATGAAGAAATGAAGACTTTCCTAGAAAAACAAAAGCTGAGGAAATTCATCACCAGTAGACCAACCCTATAAGAAATGCTGAAGAGAGTCCTCTAAGTTGAAACAAAAGGTGCTAGACAACATGAAAGCATATGAAAGTGTAAAGCTTGCTGATAAGATCTGATAAGATAATACATAGAGAAATACAGAACACAGTGATATTGTAATGGTAGTGTGTTAACCACTTCTAATTCTGGTATAGAAGCTAAAAGACAAAAGTATAACTATAACTCTAAAACAAATTAATGGATATACAATGTAAAAAGATAAAATAAGTGACTAATAATATAGAGCACATGTGGGGTGGGGAAGAAGTAAACCAGTGTACTTTTGTATGAAGTTGAAGTTAAATTGTTATCAGGTTAAAACTGATTGTTATAACTATGAGATGTTTTATGTAAGCCACATGGTAATATGTTGAAGAAAATACCTACACATGATATTTTTAAAAATAAGGAAGGAATCAAAGCACACTACTACAAAAAAATCAACAAAACACAACGAATGAGAGCAAGTAGGAAAATAGGGACAAAGAGCTATAGGACAGATAGAAAACAATTAACAAAATGGCAATAAGTTTGTCCCTCTCAGTAACAATTTTAGTGTAAATGGATTGAACTCCTCAGTCATAAGACATAGAGCCACTGACTAGATGGAAAAAAAAAAAAAAACCAAGATCCAACTAAATGCTATATACAAAAGACTTGTTTTAAATTTAAGAACATACAGAGGCTGAAATTGAACACATAAATATTCAAAATCAAAGTGTCAGCAGAAACCATGCTCCCTTTGAAATCAGTAGAGGGAGAATCCTTCCTTATCTCTTTTTAAATCTGGTGGTTTGTCAGCAGTTTTTGGCATTCTCTGGCTTTTAGATGCATCACTCAGGTCAAAACGGCCATCTTCTCTCTCTTTCTATTCACATTGTCTTCCCTCTGTGCCTGCTCTCTGTGTCCAAAATTCCTTCTTTTATAAGGACACTAGTCATACTTAATTAGGGCCCATAATAATGACCTCATTTTTACTTTGTAAGCAATGTTTTTTAATATGAATCTGTTCCCACTGCTACAAAGACAATGATATCGATAAAGAATTGTCAGGTTCCCTTACCAATCAGCCAAAATCCAATCAATCATTAATATCTGAATTTCTCACAAGTATCTATATTTTGATTTTCTAATATTCCTTTAGAAAAAGTATTCTTTAAAAGTATTGCTTATGAACTTAATAAGAACACATTAGGTTTTACTAATTTTGTTTTTCCTAACGTTGCCTCCCTCAATGATTATGCCCTAGGGTTATGATTCTAAAATTTATTAATCAGGTCCCTCCATATTCAGTTATCCATCATTCCTGAATTCATTTGTCATATCTTTCCTCAGCCTTCATCTTCTATACTGAGATTCTAGTATACACTTTTTCAATTTTGATTTTAAAAAGTTTAAGATTTAAAATGTGAAATCAGAGAATAACCTCCATACTGAAAACAATTATAAAAGACTTATTGTTTTCCACTCTTTTCATAAACATGCTATTGGATTTCAGAGTCTTCATCAATGACTAGATTTTGCTTTGGGAATATCCTTTCACAGAATGTGAAATGTACAAAATCAGGCACATGTTATTTTTATCTAAATATTAATTTTTATCCTACTATTTAATTGATAGACTTTCTTGCCTACTCTCTCATTGTACGGTATAAAAATATTCTTTATCAGTTTCTAGTAAAATGTTTTAATAACTTTACTAATTACTGCATCACTGAAATGTACATTTTGAAATATTTCTATTCTATTGTATGTTTAGTTTTGTTTCAGGTCAAAATATCTATGATTTAGAGATGGAAAGATGATTAATTAATTTTCCATTTGTTTGGGGACAGGCCACCATTTATAAAGCAAACAGACAAATCACTTCAAACAGAGAAGACACTCAAAAGCAAAGTGGTGTACTTCTTCAATTGATACCCCATGACCTTTCAAGATGAAAGGATAATAATAGTCATTCACTCAGAGAAGAAAGAGAAAAGTTCTGTGTGCTATTTACAGGGTTTAGAGGTCACTTGGTTATGCAGAAAACAAAATACAATGGAAACTGCAGAAAGCACTAGAGAGAGGATTCATGGCTACATATTTTTCTAAGCTTCCTATTCACTACAAGTTTTCATCTTTTAATAAGCCCCTCTGTTCCCCAAACTAAGGCCACATTCTGTTTATTGTGTGGCTGGGGCCCCCCTTACGTTCAGCTGTCTATCTGTGCCCTCTTTAGAGTGCAAGTAATTGGCCTAAAATCAAGAGCCAAATGGTATGTCTAACTCATTCAGCGTTCTGGTGATCATATGACAGAGCTTAGAGAATTTGAGGGAGGTCTCAAACAACAAAGCAGGATATTATTTTCAGTGAAGTCTTGTGGCTATGTGTACCTCTCTTGCAAGAACAATTAGAGTCTTTGTTTCTCCTATGATCCTAAGAGTCAGCTTGACTGTCTCATTGAAAAAACTCAAAGCCTCTGCCATAGCCTTTCCAAAGCATCATGGATTATATAGAGACCATTCTGTATTCAACCCTTCAAAACATATGTTTAGGAAAAAATGAGAGATTTCTCCACTCTACTAGTCAAGAATTTATTATATTCACAAATGAAGTATAACTATGATGGCAAAATCCTGGTTTAAAAGGCATGAAATAGCTAAAATTTAATAAATGTTTTATCTTAAATCATTCCAAATGCAAATTTTGGAATTGTGAGTTAAGATTTTAACTCATGATTTTATTTGTTCTTAATATGTCCCATTATACTTTTTCTATACTAGTTTACCTGCCCACATTTTGAAAATAAATCTGATTTGTATTCAAAGACTTTTTGAAACTACTCAGAACATACTGTTGGGTTTTTCTCAGAGCTGGTGGAACCATATTGTAAGATATAATAGTAAAACTTTAAAGCTACAGTTGGCTTTGGCATATATAAAGGTATTGATTTCTTTTTAAAAAAGGTAAAATTTAACATATCGTATTTAGTAAGTATCAGGGTTAGAAAGAACCTGTGATTGTCACCAAGTACTGCTAACTTATGTTACAGATAAATTTTGACAACTTGTTCAAAGTCACAATTGAGGGATCTAGAATCCAATACTTCTGATTTTTAGCTCAGTATTTTCCCTCATACTTATCCTTTCTCTTGAGCTGGAGAGACATGGTGCTAATTCAGAGTAGAAATTCTTATATTTTCCAAGATTTTATGAAGAGGTTACACATTTCTACCTCCAAGTTAGGTAATCTACCACCATATTCTTGAACCATGGGGGAAAATCACTTCAATTTGCACAAAACCATGAATCAGCAGAGATGGCAAAAGTCAAAGCTTCAGAGTCTCCAGGGCACAGCCTACATGACCACTTCAAATCAAAACTATTCAGCACAGGCTTGACGATGGCATTGTAAATTCATGAGACTATTTTTTGTATCATGTCTTTCATTTTGAAACTATAAGCATTTCACTTCCTCAGAAACATCTATCAAAAATTGACTACCTTAATAAAATATCCCACAGTTAGATTTTGAAACTTCATTAGTGCATACATTTAATAAACTTGGGAACAAACACTGTGTTTTTATCCTAATGTTCATGACACCAGATCTCCAGGACAAAGAGTAGAAAAAGGAAAACAGACTTTTTTTTTTTTTTTTTTTACTGTAGATCCACACTAACTCAGGGCTGTTCATGTATATGTTAATAAAACTTAGAAGTAATATATTGTAATTGGCCAGAGTTGTAAGAACTTTATGATTGTACATGGAAATCTCTATTTCTTTCTTTTTTTTTTTTTTCAGTTTATAAGGAAAACAAAAATAACAGATCCTGAAATCTTGCATAAATGATATCCTGGATCCTGAAATCTTGGATCACTGGATCCTGAAATCTTGGATCCTGAAATCTTGCATAAATGATATCCTAATGAAATGTATTATTAAACATAAAATCTAGAAAAATATAGAATAATCTTTTCAAATGCCTTGAATAAGTATCTTAACAATACCTTCCCTGGGCTGAGTTCACTTTTTGTATAAAATGAAAGGACTAGATTAAATCGTCTCTGAGTATTAATCCATCCACCTGATCAAACATTATTATTCTATTAAAAATTGTAAAGTCTATAAAATTGCCACCAGTTGTGAAAACTGCCTTGGTTTCTTATTTATTTTTATTATAAATGTTAGAAAGTGTTACTGGTTTTTCAGCAGAGTCTGATAAAAGATTTGAAGTCTCTACATCCCAGACTCAGACTTTTCTCTGTAAACACATTTTGTGCAATAAATATTCAAAAATTAAAGACTATACATTTTCAAAATCGTATGTTTAGAGTCCATATATTTATTAGTATGAGACTTTAAAGAAATAATACTTTTTTAAGAGAACTAAAAATATCTAATATTTGAGGTAAGAGAATCAAATATTTATTCCATATAGCAGGAGTCAGCAAACCGCAGCCTGCAGGCCAAATCAAGCCTGCCATGTGTTTCTTGAAATAAACTTTATTGGAACAAAATAACATTTATGTGTTCAAATATTGTCTATGGTTACTTTTAAGCTGTAAATCAGAGTTAAATATTTGCAACAGACACTGTATAGCCGGCAAAATTTGAAATATTTACTATCTGAAATATTTACTATCTGGCCCTTTACAGAAAAAATTGCTGAACTTTACCAGATATTATAAACAAAGAGGAGAAAAGACCGTGTAATTCAGGTTAGTACTGGAAAATAATGTGAAAAATTATCTATATTTTAACATCCACTGGAAAAACCAGAACTTGTACATAAAAGAATTAATAGTAGTAATTTAGCTGGAAATTAGTTTTAAGGGACTTGTTTTGAAGTTGTACTTAAACAGCCAGAACAAGCCCCTTGGAATTAATGCTCAGTTTTAGGTTTACAGAATTATTGTAAAGATAGTACAGAGAGTTCCTGTATACCTCATACCCAGTTTTTTCTATTATTAAACATTAATATGGTACACTTGTCATTTAATGTAATACATTAACGAACCAGTATTAATAGATACTTAATATCTAAATTCCCTACTTTATTTAGATTTCTTTAGTTTTTACTCAATGTCCCTTTTTCTGTTCTAGGATCCCATTTAGGAAACACATTTAAGAGCCAGATCTCCCCCTACCCCCTTGGTTATAACTGTTTCTTCCCTTAGTTTTAGACTCCCTTTAGTTGTGACTGTTTCTCAAAGTTTGCTTGCTTTTGATCATCTTGACGTTTTTGAGGATTAGTGTCCAGGTCTTTTGTAGAATGTCTTTATATTGGGATTTGTCTTATGTTTTTCCTATGATGAAATTAGTCAAATGTGTTTTGGGGAGGAAGATCACAAAGGTAAAAGTGTCATATCAAGGATGCCTACTATCAGCAGGACATTATTATTAATGTTAACCTTGATCACCTGGCTTGAAATAGTTTTTCAGGTTTCTCTACTGTAAAGTTAGTCTTTTTCTCTCTTTTCTTACTGAACTTAGTGGAAGAAATAATTATGCAGTGCCCATATTTAAGGAGTATGAGATTATGCTTCAGCTCTTTGTAGTAGAATATCTATATAAATTATTTGGTATTCTTCTGCATGGGATATTTGACTATTCTCCCTCATTTGTTTACTTATTCAATAATTGACTTATATGAGTGTAGACTCGTGGTCATTTATTTTGTACTTTGGTTTATAAATCAATACTGCTTTCTGGACACACTTTGACTATTTTGACATACTTTGGCACACTTGCGTTATTGTATGTATGTTTGTGTGTGTGTGTGTTGAGCACTTTCTAACTCTCTGATACTACAAGATGTTCCAGATTCATCTTGTATATTTCCTTCCCCTGTCCTATCAGGCGTTTCTCCGAATAGCTCTGGTTCCTTTTACTGGAGAGCGGTATTAGAAACAAGATATGTATGTTAGGTATCCTTCTTACAACTGAAGTGTCATTGCTTCTAGGCCCTCTAAGCTGACAGAGCACGGTTGATATGTGTACACTAATCTGTGTGTATATACCTATTTATAAGTGCTTCTATATGTAACCATCAGTATCTTCAGTAAGCTAAACATGAGTTCATACTGATACTCTCATCCATTACCACAAGGATCCTTCCCACCTATACTCCTTACTTCTCTGTAAATTCCCTCTGCAGAAGTGAGAAACCTGACTCCCTCTATTCACCATCTATTTATTTAATTGTTCAATTTGGTACACATGTATATTGGTTTCAGAAACATAAATCTCCATCCCCATTGGAAGAAACTTTACCAACTAGAGTATAGGGCTTAAGAACATTTTCTTTTGCATTTAGCCTTACAGATTCCACTCATACCCACAGTTATTTAGGACAGCACCTCAATCACCAACCACCCTTGGTAAGACTATTTCATACATTTGTAATGTATGTGGAGTCTTTTATCACATTCTGCATTCTATCCTGGGATCCCCAGACTTCATCAATTATTTTTTTTAATTGCATACATTAAGGTTTGTTTTGTATGCTATTAAGTTCTATTGTTTAAAAAATACTTGTGACTTGTATTCACCATTATATTATCATACAAAATAGTATCACCACCCTAAAAATTTCCCCTGTGCTTGACCTATTCAACCCTCCCCTCTTTCATTCTGTTTTAATGAATAATGCAATGTGATCCAGTAGGTTTATTTTTTGTTCTCTTTCAAATGCAAGATCTTTCATCAATAGACAAATCTCTCATTGTAATAAAGTTTGATACATAAAGGAAGAAAAGAAAAACAGAATTGCATTATCATTGATGCGCTAAAAACACTGACAAACTATGCCAGCCATTCCTGTTACAGTACTAAGAAGGATAGACATAGAGGGAAAACTCCCAGATAGCATAAAGATTACTCATCAGTAACTAAATCTTTATGGCAAAGCAAATATATACAGGTATCAAAAAATCATGAGAATCTTCAATAGACAAAATGGACTTCTGAGTATTGTTTTAGCAGAGTATTGGAATCGATATGGTATTGTCTTGGCTAATTGACTAATCTACAGGAACAGAGGTGAATTTGTAGGTTTTTATCTGGTGGAGAAGCAAGTAATTTCCATTTGGTAGAAGAGATAGACCAGTGCTTGCTGTTTATAGCCCTGCTAGCCATCATAGTTATACTTCATTTGGGATGCAACCATTTTTGCATCTTACCCAGCAATAATTATAATCCTAATATTTCTTTGTTAACTGTTCTTTGAACAAATTGTAATGTCTTACTTGTTCCTTCGTTAATTAATGAGTAAGACAATTCTTTTATGAGTTATTTTATATTTGTTTGAGAGTCTTGATTTTATCTTTTTTGAAAATTGTCCTTTAATGGGGTTAAACTGACTATAAATAAGTAAAATATATCATATTTTTGAAATAAATAGAATTAATAACATGAAAAAGAATGCTTTTTTTAAAAAACCTGGAAAATTGTTTTTAAAAATAGCACAGAGCCTTCCTCTCAATTTTGCTGTGAACCTAAAAATATTCTAAAAAATTAAACTCTTTAAAAAATGGTACAAATAATATGCATTTTGAAAATTCCCTTTAATCCAATAATATAACAACAGCTAACAAACATAAGGAGAAAACCAAACATCAAACCAAAACAAAAGTAAGCTAACTAATAAGTAAAGGCATAGTCAGCAGAATGTGTCTGTGGATGAGAAATGAGACAGAAACACCGAACACTAACGAGGACCAAAGCTACAGACTTCCTGAGCACTGGGAGCAAGAGGATTGGCTCATGCATGGTGAAGGGAGATTGGAGGGGGAGCCAGGTTAAAACACTGAGGCTGAGGTTTGAGTGGGGCTACTCTGCTGGTGAAAGGGGACCAAACAAAAGATGTGCAGCCCTACTGCCAGGTACTGTGCCATTTTCAGAAGCTCTGGGCCTAGCTTATTTCTACCATAGCCCTAGTAACCCAGGTGACAATAATTCCTAATCAATCTTAAATTCCTGTTTCCACTTAGAAACCCAAAAACAAGTAGAGAGGGAAGAGATATACCTGAGGAAACATGTAGCAGAGCAAGAACAAGAGAAAAAAGCAAGGTACAGGAAAAGGGAGACATATCATAAAATCTTTCCATCTTTTCACCTCCAAATCAAAATTCCAAAATGCACAAAGAAATATAAGGCTGAGAAAGAGAGTCAACAAAATAAAAATAATACATATTGTCACATCTAAGTTAAATTTCTTTTACAGAAAAAAATTGACAAAGAGTTAGTAAAAATATAATGAGGCCTTAGATTTATTTTAAAAATAAATAAATATGAAACAAAAACATCAGAAATGAAACAAAATGGAATTAAAAAAAGTTTAGAAATCTCAAAATGAAAAATATAGCCATTGAAATGAACCATAGGATAGATGATATTGTACACAAAGGTAAATTAGTGATCTCAGAAGATTGAACTAAGAGTGGTTGAGACATGAATTAGAAAAAGAATTCAAAGTACAAAGAATGTAGATTAACAAAAAAACACATTCGTTTAAGAGGTGTTCCAGAAGAAGACATTAGAGAGAATGGGCTAGAAGTGATATTTGATTAAATAGTTGTTGAAAATTCTGCAAAGGCAAGAGATAGATCAATGCGTAAATATAGCACTTTGAACGATTATTGTGACAAATAAAAGTAAATCCACATTTAGAATGATTATAATGAAGCTATATAACATCAACAATAAAAAAATTTTCTTAAAAGATAGCACTGAAAAAAATCCCACCTCCCCTTCAAAGAAGGAAAATTACCCATATCACTAGTAATATTTTCAAAATGCTGAAGGAAAATAACTCTGTTGGCAATCAGCAACCAAATATTTATTCCCAGTAAAACTTTCATTCAAGAGTGAGGACAAGGTGAGTGAGGATGTTTTCAGACAAAAGCTAAGAAAGTTTATCACCCAAAGACCATCATTAAAATCACCGGAGAAGCCTGTGCACCAGTAGCAAGATACAATGATGAGAGGTATGGATTATAGGCAAAATACTGGCAATAATACTTGATAAAATGTTTTCAGAAATTAATGATAGACTGTAAATATATTTAATAATTACACATATGTATAGTCTATGAAAGCTAAAGTTAAAATATAAACAATAGTATGATGGAGAAAGTTGTTAAGCATGCAAAATTCCCTCTAAATAATTATATTAAACTTAAATATATAATTAAGGAAATATACAAATAAATAGAAATAAAATCTTGTTCACAAAGCAGTCAAGGAAAATAAAGGGTTATAGTGTATTTAATCAATCCTATGGAACATGGGGAAAGAAAAAGAGAAGCACAAAAACAGGATAATAAATATTAAATACAAAATAATAAGGTAGAAATATGTAAAGAAATCAATAAAAATATTTTAAATGCATCTGTTAAAACTTTAATCATATTGGTTTTAGAAAATCAGTTCTATGCTACTTCTTAGAGTCATATATAAAGTAAAAGTGAAAATGAGTATTAAAAATAATAGGTACCAAAAAAATAATAGGTACCAAATAATAGATATCTCATGGAGTAAGGTATTTGTTTCTCATAAAAATAGGTTATCAAAGAGACAAGCATATTTTGCTCCCAGTAGACAATATACGTTCTTTTGAGTGTATATTAAACTAAGTACTAGGTCACAAAAATTTCAACAAATTTCAAAAAATCAATGTCATACAAAATATGTTTTATGACAACAACACAATTAAATAGGGAATGCCATACAGACATAGCTCCCCACCCCCAATCACATGTGTCTGGAAATTTAAAAATATACACTTAAATAACTCAGTGGATAGAGATGAAATCAACATGAAAAGTTTTAAGCTTTCGTTAAGCAATTACTTTAAGATAATTGAATGTGTACTCAAAAATTTCAAAATTTCTTGCCTCAAATACATACACAAGTACAAATATTCAGGCCTATTTTTCTTAAAAATTCCAACAGATATTCTAGAATTTTTTCCTATCTGATTCTGGGAAATAAACAAAGCTATCTGATCCATTTTACAAGGCTAACCTTATAACTAAAACCAAAGACAGTACAGAAAAATAAAATCACAAATCAAGCTAACTTACAACTCTCAGATGAAAAATCTGAGATTAAGCAGAAGTAGGTTGAATAACACATCAGGACCAATTACAGTTCATCCAGGAATGTTTGGATGTTCAACATTTAAAAAATCTGTTAAAATAATATATCATATTGATAAAATAAAGAACATTTTAATGATCATCTTAAAAGATACAATTTCACTTTTGATCGAAACTATTTTTTAAATTTTACAAACAATAAAAAAAATTTCCTTAATCTAATAAAGGGCATCTTTTAAATTCTACAGCAAATGAAATACTAATTATGAGAGTAGAAACATTCTCACTAAAATCTGGGATAAGAGAATTATGTTATTATGCATACAACTATTCATCATTCCTGCACAAGTGAAGAAAATATATAAAGAAACACTAAAAATGAAAAGAAGAATAAAGTCAGTTTTTTTTCACGTCATAATGGTCCACTTAGAAAATGCAAGAGAATGTAAATATATACTATTAGACCTAATGAAAGAGGTTAGTGATGTGCAAGAATTTTTGAAGAAAATTAAAAAAGCGTACTGAAGGATAAATAAAGATCTAAATATAGAGTTGTACTAAATTCAGATTGGAAGAATTGTTAGTGTGACACATTCTCTCTAAGGTAAACTAGAAATCCAATCCCATTTCAAAACTCATTGCAACAAACTAAGTGCCAGTTGTGATCAAGACAGTTTTGAAGAACAAGGATGAAGTGGGGCAATTGCCTGACTTACGGAAAACTATAATAATTACAGTGCTGGTACAGGTGTGGACAAAGTGACTAACAGTGTGGCATAGAGCACCTAGCATATACTAATGTGCCTTTATAAATCAGCAAAGACAGTATGTGACTATTCAGTACATGGACAATTGGCTAATCATAGGAAAAACAAATAAATTTAGATGCTTACCATACATATTTCTTCTGTACTTTCTACAGTGAAGTTAAAGACATAACTGTCTTTGGAATAAAATAGGAGAATTTATACATGAACCTGAAGTATGAAAATATTTCATATTTATGACAGTTTCAACTGCTGTAGATAAATATTAGTAAAAGCTACTAATTAGCAGTTTTTAATGAAAAAAATTCAGGAGGATAAAAACTGATGTGTGAAGGTGAGACATGACAATGCAAAGTATTGTCATTTATAGATTATTTGATATGATTTAAAACTGGAAATCTTTGGAAGATACTTGATTTAATATCAAGAAGAGTGTTTATGTCAGATTTATACCTGCTTACTATACGGTAACATTTCTATATACAATTATCATAAAAATGACTCATAATTTGACTATAAAAAGTACTACATGCAATATATTAATAAAGTGTTGAAGCTATCCCCTTTGCCACATTTATCTTGATGCTATATATACTATTACTTCTCAAGGAGAAGAATGTAATTCATCCCTATCATTTTAAATCATATATGAAGTCTTTGATAGAAAGCCTCTTAAAGTCCATGTTAGTTTTATTTCTGCATACTTCATAGTGGGGTATTCTTTTGTCAATTTTTGTCCTTAAAAAATGTAAAAGCAGCACTGTACTCAACTACAAAAAATAAATACTACTGGTCAACATAACACTATAAATAAATTTTATAGACAAATTACAATTGGTGGAAGATAGTGTAACTAACTGTCAAATTATGTTTATTATGAAACATTTATGAAGAATTCCTACAGATCTATAAGAGAAGAGCTGCTACAACTCAATAATATTGCCAAAAAATCAAAAGGAGAAACAACCTAATTGAAGAAAGGGGAAATATATGAAAATGAGTTTTCATAAAATTGGGAAGTGAAAAAATTATAAAGAAAATGTTTGATATCACTAATACTCAAGAATATGCAAATTAGAAATTTGAGATTTTATTTCACATATATCAAATTGGTAAAATTTTAAATCTTTATAACATCAAGGGTTAACATAGATAGAGAGTAACAAGAACTGTTGTGTCCTTAGGAGTATAAATGGACAAAAACATTTTGAGCAAATAATTTCCAAAAAGAATAAAGCTGATGGATTCCTGTTAAGTAAAGATGGTTCAAAATAGAAACAGAAAAGCTAAAGCAGACTAAATTCTCATCTACAAGAAATGTACAAGTAAATTATGCTGTAGAAATCGTGATAGAAAATACTATGCAGAAGTTACAGAATCTGGAGCTACACATATAAAAAAGGATACATTTCAAAAATATTTTAAAAACCAAGTTGCTGAATGATATGTGCAGGCATTTTTAAAGTTTAAAAACTTGCAAAATTACCATATTTTGTTTGTGAATACATATATTTATAGCAGTCCATAAAATTATACAAATACATCCAAATGATCCAAATCCTATTCATAAAAGTGGTTGCTTATGAGGAGAGATGTATAAGACAATTAAACAAGAAATATACTTTAAAATTTAAGTACAATTCAAAAAGAAACATAGCAAAATGTTATTATTTTGATGAGAACAAAGAATGTGGATGCTTATTTTTAATAACTTTCTGATTATTTGAAATAAGAAATATTAAAATAAATCCCATTGAAGAATACCCTTAAGTATTTATTTAACATTTATGGCAAATAATAAATGGGTAATAATGCAGAAAACAATTTTGAAAATTAATGATTTGACAGTTGCCTAGAAGATGTTAATATTTAACATAAACCTACTGTAATGGAAATGATATAAATGATCTTGACCAAGGAACATACAAATAATTTAAAGGAAGGGGAGGGGAAATCAGAAAGAAATATAGCAGTATGTGGTAGTTAAGAAATGATCAAGAGGGCATTTCATAACAATGGGTGAAAGAATAGATTATTGATTATTCTTTATATTTTTTTAAACACTTAACTAGCTAATGGAAAGAAAAAGTAATAGAGCTATTTTGTATCATATTTAATATGCATTATATATCTTATGCAGTAAATGTATATGTGTTTTATTATATATTGCCAAGAAAATATTCATAGAAAATCCTCAGATCATATTTTAAATCTATTTAACTATCGATAAATTTAATAATAGTTATCTTAATTTTATTTTAAAACATCTAAAATACTAGAAGGAATATCTCAATCTGGAGATAGTAACACAAAGTTGTACATCTATGTGGGGCTTGTGTTTGAGATCTGTGTACATTACACACCACATTATGCATTTTATACTGGAAAAACATGGTTACCTCTAAGTAGAGGGTGGCAATCAGGTAGAGAAATTACATAGAATGGTTAGATTTTGAATATACCTTGTTCTTGGTATTTGATTTTGAAAGCACATGAGTATTTTATATATATAAATTAAAGATTAAAAAAATTAAAAACAAAATTTTAGGAAATAAAATGAAATAAATGAACCAAAAGGATTGGCCAATGAAATGTATGTGAGCTTAGCCTTTTTTTACTGAATAAAGTAAAAAACTGAAACAAAATAAAGGAGAATGCATGAATGATTTGGTACTGTGCTTCATCAGTTCAAGAATAAGAGAAAACCATAACCCGTAAGTGAAAATATCAAAATACTTATGTAAATATTTAAAATATATATAGGATAGGAGATATAAAATCAAAGGAAAAAGAATAAAAATAGGAGAAAATATTAAACATTCTGTCACATATAAAAGCCTAAAAACTCCAGTAAATATTGATAAAGTAGAGATGATTCCCATGATAAGAAATAAAAATGGTCAATACGCATATCAGAAGATCTCAAATTTAAAGGAGATACTATTGTTAACACATCAGATTGATATAAGAGGGGGAAAAATATATATATATACATATATCTCCAGTGTTGCTAATGTTTCCAGAAACTGGACATTTTACAAATTGTTCATTGTTATTTAGTTAAAAAAATATTTGAGGCAACCTGGAAGTTTCTATAAATGTTTTAAAATGATTTTTGACCTCCAAATATTACACTGGGTACTTATCATGTAAAAATATACATATTTATAGTCAACTGTATTCAACATATCCTGTGTCTAATATCAAATATTTAGAAATAACTAAATGTTTAGCATAATAAGTGTGGCAATATATAAAATAAGCTGAAGCAATTTTTTAAATTGGGGTAAAACTGTATTGTCTATTAGGAGATTATAGTTGAAATGTTACACCTTGCTGCCATACACATAGGTGAAAAAAATGTTGCAGAGAAGTCTGAAGGGCATTGCTTAGCAAGAGTACTAGGAGTCTGTAATTGCAAGAGACCAAAAATAACTTTGATGAGTTATTCCAAGCAGAGACATATTCAAAGTATTATTCCAGACCAAAGAAATGAAAAAAGAATTGCAAATTCAAGTCTCACAAAAGTCAGAAACTCCTGGTAACAGTTACTGTGGGGCCATCATGAATCTTATTTTTATCTGGTCCCTGCTTCTCTCCAAGTGTTGGGGTCATTGTCTTAAAGGTTTCGCCATGTCCACCAAGAACTCCAGGGTTGTATGCTTTATACTTGGAAATTAAAGAGGATAATATTATTCTTCTACCAAATCCAGCTCAAACTTTTGGGAAAAAAACCAACAAAACAAAACAAACAAAACCCAAAAAAAACTGTTTGGCCAAGTTGCTTCTAATCAATGTAATCAGAGAACTGGAGTGTTCAGTGCTTGATCTCTCTTGGTTTAACTAATCTCAGCGGTGAAAGAGACACAACAAAAATGTAGAGGATTCTGACTCTGTGGCTAGAGTGCAGGGTTTTCTGTTTGTATAATAAGTAGTGAGATACTAAAAAGGTAACCCTAGTAACTTACTATTTAGTCAAGGGAAATAATTGGCTCACACTGGAGAGCAGTCTTGATTTAGGATGGGATTCACTGTTAATCTGATTCACTAGCTCAACAGCATTATTAAAGACCCATCTCATACCATTTCTTCCTTCTGCTGTGTCAGTTTTGCCCTAAGCTGGTTGCAGGATGACTGTCAATATTTTTGAACGTACATTCATTCTCATCCTCATCTAGAGAGAAAGACATCTTCTGGAAGCTCTGGCCAGAGAATGAGAAAGCCTCTTTCCCAGACACCCCCATTTTGTTCCCTTTGCATCTCAGGGACAAGTTTGATCACATAACTTTGCTTGAACCAATGACTGTGACTGAGAAGT
The DNA here is from genome assembly GCF_011762595.2 of Tursiops truncatus. Taxonomy (NCBI): domain Eukaryota; kingdom Metazoa; phylum Chordata; class Mammalia; order Artiodactyla; family Delphinidae; genus Tursiops; species Tursiops truncatus. The sequence goes on from NW_022983175.1 coordinate 33,850, forward strand.
GGGATTGTGTACAATGTTTAGGGCCAGGGATGGTGCCATCTTCCCCTGAAAGCTTTTGTGTTACATATAAAGGGAGAGAAACCAGGTAAAAATGACTAGAGAGAGACAGAGAGAGAAGAGAGAATGGGTTCTTAGAAAACAAGCCCAACAACAAATCCTTTGAACCTAATTTGACTTCAGAAAATATAAAGGGCTTTTAAATGGATAGAACTCAGTGACTATAATGAAGAGACTTTATTTTCTTTTTAATGCCCTTAAACACATTCTGTTGGATTTCCTTTCCCCAAGTCTGGAAGATATGTGAGGCAGTTTTTAAAGTTCTTCCAGTCACTTTGTCTTTTGGAATAATATTTCAGGTATTTAAAAGCCAAACACAAGCAAACCCAAAATCAATCTCCCGTTACATACAAAATTGTTCCCTTTCTTTTCCCTAATCTCCCATTCTCATCCCTGTTTCTACCACCATGATTCTAGTTTATGGCATGTAAGTTTCTTACTCTTCTTGATATATCTTCTCTCCTTTTTGCTTCTAGACGGGGGAAAGCATTCAAGGGCAAGAAGAAATATCTTTTTACTTACCAGATTTTGCTTTTTGGGTTTGTTGATTTTCGTTGTTTGTTTGTTTTTAGCTCCCAAATTCATTGTTGTGATATATCCATCATCCCTGGCTCTTTATCTCCTGAGGCATTTTGTTGAATTTTTGGAAAATAACCCTGCCAACATGAAGAAGGTCCCTATGCTCCTCTCCCTCTCCTCTCTCATGAGCTGCTTTGGGAGGATGCCAGTAAAAAATTTATATATCAGTTAATATCCATCCATAGTGAGATGCTTACTGTCAGTTACGTATCTCAACTCTCCATACTATAATATTGTTTTTGTTGTAAGCTCCCCTCTCTTGGATTTTTGGAGAGAAAAAAAAAGCACACAATTCTCATCCTGTTAGTACTTTCTTCCCCTACAACTGCTTTGAATTGTGTTAATTTTAGCATAATTCTAGTCTCACCAGCATAAATGTTGTTGGCTAAAGTTTGTCGATGAGGTTTACAATCATTGCATAAGTTAGACCTGCATGTACTTTTCTAGACTCACTCTTTAGACTGTTTGGGCTTTTTATCACTAATATCCTCAACTTTGATTCCTGTCTCCCAACTCCAATGCAAGGATTCTATTTTTTGTTTAAAAATCTATGTAGTAGCTTGAATTAGAAGAATAGAAGAGAGGGATTCCATGTTTTTATTAAAAATTTTAAAAATAATTGAAAAGCTGTTTACTTAAAAATATGTTTCAAATAATCTTTTTAAAAGTTCCATGATGAAAATGTGTTATCAAAACAGAAGAAGTGTAGAATGTGTGTTTTGAAATTATTCTATCTTAAATAACTATTTGTTCTCTTGGGTTTCACAGGAGAATTCACAAAGAGCATTTTTAAAGTTACCTTTGTGCTCTGAATGATATCTATAGCCCATCAGCATGCTTTTGTGGAATATATAGATAAGGAACTGACAATACATTTCAACAAGCTTAATTTTGAATTGAGAGTTCCAAAGGAAGTGTATATTTAGGCTATTTAATTCTGTTTATTTCTGAGAAAACTCAAATTATATCTTTCTTCTGAAAAGAAATTAATTTCTAACTAAAAAGTTAAAAAGAAGTAATTAAAGTTTAAAGAAGTCCTTAAATACCCCAAGCAGACCATCTAAACAGAGCTTTTGTTTAAGGAAATATAGATATTATAATTGCTGATTTATACCTGTGCCAAAATGATAGTTATATCTGATATTGGTATTGATAGAGTTGAGAATTAACAGCCTTTACTTGTTAAATAATAGTATTTCTACACTTCAGCTGATTCTATTTCTGAATATAACCCTGAACCTATTTATTTGTCTAATCAAAAAAATCACTTTCTTTAATATGTAAGAATACAGAGATATTCCTATAGAAGGCATTCTTTGTATAGTTTATAAAACCTAAAATATCCAATGAAATAAAAAAATAAAACTTCATATTTGCACTTGAATGATTACAAATTGGAGACTTTTTTAATTGCTGTTGGACAGGCTTCAGTCTCAGGAGCTCACCTAGACTCCTCTAATGTTTTGTTTTTCTTTTTTTTTTCCTTGTGCTACTGAACAATTCTGGATATAGTGAACATGAAATAGCTCTCTTTACTCTTAAGCTTCACTCTATTTTCAGAAAATATTAGGGTTTCTCATAAACTCAGGCTTAATTCTGTGATTATCAAAAGTCAAAACATGTATACATATGGACATATGAATTTATCTACACACATATCTGTAGAGAAGCACCTTTCCTTTCAAGAAATTATTTAAAGTTTATTCTAATGATAAATCTCTATAAATCTGTATATGCTTCTTATTATCTTGATTCTAATGACACATATGTGAGAGATATATAAGTACTAATTTTAATGTATGGTGATAATTTCCTATGATTTCAGTAGTTCATGTAAATATGGACACTTTCTGTGACTAGCTTCTAATCTCTGTAATGAATGCAACAATCTAAGAAATACATGTAAAATTTCATAGCTTCTATATGATTTATTGGATGCAAATTTATATATTTAATTGGTTTATGTTGATATACAATCATTTAAAATAAAGAAAATAAAAGAATAAAGAGAGAAAGAGGCAAACACAGAGTGAGACAGGGAGGAAGGAAAAGAAAAAAAGTCAGTTTCAGGTTCCCTAAAGCTATACAATTGTGTGTTAATGATATATCAGATTCTAATTACTGAATTACGTATCCAGAAATTAGAAGCAATACAGTGTTTATCTGAATTAATAAGGGAGATTCCGTATAAACCTCTTCCACTCTTTCCTCTCATATATTATTATTATGGAAAAAATAAAATAAATGGTAATTTGTCCTGTATTTGTATACACGAGTGGGTGTATGTGTACATATAGTCATTGTGCAATATAGTAATTTTCACAATGTTTTATCTAAAACCAGAATCGTAAGAGTAGCATTTATTAAGAACACATGAAGGGTTATTTGGTCATCATGACTTGCTTGCTTTCTGCTGGTAATCAGATAAGTGCTGTCACATGGCAGGAAACATTAAACAAATGGTCTGGGTAAGGTTACATACATTTGTGCAGTAACCTTCTGTCTAAGTGAATAGTTAATTGGACACCTATGTGAAACCCTATTGAAAAGTGGCAGTTCCATTAAGCCCTAAGTCAATAAAAACAACATGAGCCTAATTTGTTTTTATTACTACACAAAAGAAAATTATAGAAACATTTAAAATCTGCAGGAATTCATTGTAGGATATAAATATGCTTACTTGTCTCTCCTTTTTGTTTCTCGGGCTGTAGTCTATGCTCTTCAGAGAGGCTTTTAATATTCAGAATTGGTATTTTTGCAAGGTGAGAGTTAAGGCAAAATATTTGGAAAGCTGAATTCCCAATTTAGTGACTGCTGGGACCAAAGAAACTGTTCTTTTCATAATTTCAGTCATAAATCTTTCACTCACTGAATATTGCTGAGGGCATAGGACCCAGTAGAAGAACCCAGGGCAAAAGGAGTTCAAGAACCTCTAGTTTTCTGTTGCCCTTTCTCTCCTAACCTCTGCCCGCTCCATTTCCATATTTGGAATCTTTGAAAATGGAGCTAAATTGAAGCTTACTTAAAATGCTAGAATATAAATAGGATGCTACTATTTATTCCAATTTGGATGTTCTATAGCAATAAGCAAAATAATTTTATCATTTTAAGAGAACACATGTTATGCAGAAGATCATAGCCTATTAACCTGGACACATGGATTCAAACTTGTCACCAGAGAGCTGGCTTTTTCATCTACGAAATGGGGATAATAATAATATCTACCTCATGAAGTTGTCCTGAAGATTAAATGAATTCATTTATGAAAAGTGCTTAAAAGAGTACCTGGCCATTATAAGCTCTATTTAATAGTTTGCTATTTATTATTACTTGAATTGATTGGATAAACTCTCTGATTATAAGTTCAACCACAAATGTTTTTTCTAATATGAACATTTTAGTCAGGCTAAGATAAAGGACTGTAAAATTAGCTACTTAGATCAACAATATTCCTCTCAATAGAAAGATTTTAATATTATTTTAACTTATCAAGCTATTCCAAATAAAGTAGCAACTTTGTGGTTAGAGATACTGCCTAATATATAAGTATTCTAAAATTCATGTATGAAAATAGAAAAATATCCAAGAATGCTAAACAGTCCCATCATGTCTTCTTGTCTTATTGCAGCTAAAGCCAGTAAATACTGAGTCTGTGTAGGAAAACTGATTAGAAATTGCGGGGAATTAAAAATATCAGACATGGTCCTTGTCTTCACAGGTTCACAAAAGGATGGAAGGAGAGACTAGAGAACAAAAGAATGCAAATCTAGTTCAGAAAAGTGAGAAATGGTTTACTAGTAGCTAAAAGTTTTAATGGGTGAATAGAGGAAAGAAATGAATTCTGACTTACTATCTAGAGCAGAGATTTCACATTTGTTGAGTGTTTGGCCCTCTGCCTATTAGGACCGTGATCCGTGAATCATGGCTGCTACTTTGCATGGTGCTTTAAAATATCAAGAACAGCTCAACACTGTATATTTGTAAGATTCAATAAGTTAATGCATTTAGTAAGCATTTGTAGGTTAATCATAACCTATAGCCCTTCTACATAGCACAGAGACAAATGAAAATGAATACAAAGCAAATATATAGTTTAGATGTATAATATGTATTATTTAGCACAGTTCAGACAAATAGCACATACATAAACACATGCACACTAAGAAATTATTCTCCATTTTATTTTAAAATCTTATTTGCTGGTCAAGAACTGTTGTAAGTGGAAAAAAAAGTAGACCAGCAATAGCTAGGTAAGTAAAGTGAAAAGATGTCGAGGTCATTGCCAATAAACTACTATATAACATACATAAATTAAAATGTTTATTGCTGTGGTTTTAGTTTTAATTCAACCATTTAGGGAACCTGCACTCAGTATCTAATAGAAGGTATGTGGTTTCCTCTCCATGAAAACAGGAAGAGATTTATTTTTGGCTAGGGAAAGAATTATCAATTGTTTTATGTACATCAGCAGCCTTTATGGTGATTTAAATGTCCTTGTCTTTCTGCTTTTCCACAAGATAAGAGATATATTAGCAAGTAGGAGTAAATGGGAGGGAAATTCTTATAGGAAAATAGCTACTTGAAAGTGCTAAGAAAGCAATTAAACACCTGCCTGATTGAGTGGGAAGTGAATGCGTCTCTCCCACTAGCATTACAGAGGAGTGAGGAGATGCAAGAGAGACTTGGAATAAAAGTGATTATGCAGAAGACTGGAAGACATAAAAAGGGAAATTCTGAAGTCCCGGGAAGTGGCATGGAAGAGAAGAATCCTCCAAGTACTATAAGGGTAGGAAGACAGTATTCAAACACAGGGAAACCAGCTGAGCGTGAATGCCAGGGTGTAAGCAGGTGAATCCAGAAGTTTGAAGGACTGAGTTAATTTGAGTGACACTAATGAAGAGAAGACACCAGTGTCAGTTTTTTTTACCAGGGCAGAGTCTATTTTTGCCCTTGATTTTTATACTGGTGATATTTGCAAATAGGTAAAGCTTGAAAGTATGCATTTACTTGCCGGAAAAAATAAAAGAGTATCCAGAAAACACAGCATATGCTTCCAAATTTCCTGGCAAGGAGTCACATTTTTCATCTGTTTTAAGTTAGAAAGAAGATTAACAGATAAGATTTTTTTTTTTAAATAGGTATAATTTAACAAGCAGCTCCAGAGTAAATTGATGGAAATCTTGAAATAACAAGGGTGACTTAGGAAGATCCCTTTCACTGAAGCCTGAGCAGAAAAACTGCATGCCTTATTACTTTAAACAGTGAATAATAATAGTAATTCAAAGGAATTGGATAAAGTCATAAGCTATTGTCTTTCAGCCCAAATCTATCATCTGGATTCTACTGTGAGATGTTGGAGAAGGGACTCTGCAAACTAGATTTCTCCTTTACCTCTTGCCTACCTGCCAATAAGGGACCAGAAGGCAAGATGAGGGGGACAACTTTAATCTTTTCCTGTTTTGAGCTCTTGTAGGCATTGCCCTAACACAAGCACTTCCTCCTGTCAGCAGCATTCAGATCTAACATTTAGTGCTAGAAAACTTTCAGAACCTTTCTCACCATTAGACCCTCTGAAGTTCCAGTGGCAGAGAGGCAGCCTCTATTCTCAGCGATCTGGACCTCAACCCCGAAGGAACCTGTGTTCATGTTCTAGGTTCTTGAAAGAGCAACATTTTCCTTTATATTCCACTCTTAGAGGTTCAGCTGCTTCCTGCAGCTATAATCTGTGTTACCTCAGGACCCTCTTCTTGATTTTTTGGTCTTCTTACACTTGTTTAACCAGTTCTTTAACCAGACATTTCTCCTTCTGTTAAATTAACTAGTGGAGGTATTTCTGTTTGCTTGTGGGAAAAATTGGTAAATAACATTAAATTTTTTTTGAAAACTTCGGAGTCAAGAATCTGATATAAGAAAAGTAGAAAGTACCTATGAAAAGGTCAGTAAAGTGCCATATTTTCAAACAATAAAGATTTTAGATGTAGAGTATTAGAAAAAGCTATGTATTTTTTTCATATTCCTTGTTTGTGCTTAATCAGTGGAATGGCATTTCTACACTGAGGAAAGCCAAATTTCCAAAAGCCTGTTAAAGGCTTTCAAGATTCATTTATTTTAGTTATTACACTTCCAAGCTGCAAGATCATTTCTCAAATAAGAAGACTCAATAGATGTCATTGTTGAGGAGATTTAAAATTCATCCCAAAATTTATGACTCTCACTTCAAGGATGAAAGATGACTTCTAAAGCCAAAGTGACAGGAAAAAAAGAAAAAAACTTGTTTAGGAAAGAATCAAATCAGATTGAAAAGAAAGCTTACATTCTTCATAACACTTACCTCCACAGAATACAGTATATTTATATATCACTAGGATTTTTCCAATTTGCGTTCACTGTTCTATTTGAACACTGCACATAATGTTTCTAGTTCTAATGGCACCTGTATTTTCATACTATCCTTCATTAAGTCTAATAAATATCATTATTAGCTTTTTTAAAGTAAATTTTCTGATAACTAAAATGTTCAACTATGTATTAATTGTATCTAAAGAACACAAAGCTGTTACCATACATCCATCTTTTTTTTTGTTTTTTAATACAATTTCTCTGAATCATTTAAAGAGTACAATGATTAGGGAATGCAATCAAGTTCATTCATTCTTTTGTTTAATTAATTTTTATTGGAGTATAGTTGCTTTACAATGTTGTGTTAGTTTCTACTGTACAGCAAAGTGAATCAGCTATACGTATACATATATCCCCTCTTTTTTGGATTTCTATCCCATTTAGGTCACCACAGAGCACTGAGTAGAGTTCCCTGAGCTATACATTAGGTTCTCATTAGTTACCTATTTTATACATAGTATCAATAGTGTATATGTGTCAATCCCAATCTCTCAGTTCATCCCAAGGAAACCGTAAAAAAGATGAAAATACAATCCTCAGAATGGGAGAAAATATTTGCAAACGAAGCAACTGACAAGGGATTAACCTCCAAAATATACAAACAGCTCATGCAGCTCAATATCAAAAAACAAACAACCCAATCCAAAAATGGGCAGAAGACCTAAATAGACATTTTTCCAAAGAAGACATAAAGATGGCCAACGAACACATGAAAGGATGCTCAATATCACTAATCATTAGAGAAATGCAAATCAAAACTACAAGGAGATATCAAATCACACCTTTCAGAATGGCCATCATCAAAAAATCTACCAAAAATAAATGCTGGGGAATGTGTGGAGAAAAGGGAACCCTCTGCACTCTTGGTGGGACTGTAAGTTGATACAGGCACTATGGAGACCAGTATGGAGGTTCCTTAAAAACTAAAAATAGAACTACCATATGACCCAGCAATCCCACTCCTGCGCATATACCCAGAGAAAACCAAAATTCAAAAAGACACATGTACCCCAATGTTCATTACAGCACTATTTACAATAAAGTCCATCAACAGGCAAATGGATAAGAAGATGTGGTACATATATACAATGGAGTATTACTCAGCCATAAAAAAGGAATGAAAATGGGTTACTTGTAGAGACATGGATGGACCTAGAGACTGTCATACAGAGTGAAGTAAGTCAGAAAGAGAAAAACAAATATCATATATTAACACATATGTGGAATCTAGAAAAATGGTATAGATGATCTTATTTGCAAAACAGAAATAGAGACACAGAAGTAGAGAACAAATGTAATGGGCACCAAGGGGGAAAGGAGGTGTGGGATTTTGAAAATGACTATACTACCCATAGCAATCTACAGATTCAATGCAATCCCTATCAAATTACCAATGGCATTTTTCACAGAACTAGAACAGAAAATTTTACAATTTGTATGGAAAACACAAAAGACCCTGAATAGCCAGAGCAATCTTGAGAAAGAAAAATGGAGCTGGAGGAATCAGGCTCCCTGACTTCAGACTATACTACAAAGCTACAGTAATCAAGTCAGTATGGTACTGGCACAAAAATAGAAATATAGACCAGTGGAATACGATAGAAAGCACAGAGATAAACCCACACACATATGGTCATCCAATCTATGACAAAGGAGGCAAGAATATACAATGGAGAAAAGACAGCTTCTTCAATAAGAGATGTGAGGGAAACTGGACAACTACATGTAAAAGAACGAAGTTAGAACACTCCCTAACACCATACACAAAAATAAACTCAAAATGGATTAAAGACCTTAATATAAGGCCAGACAGTATAAAACTCTTAGAGGAAAACATAGGCAGGACACACTTTGACATAAATTGCAGAAGGATCTTTTTTGAACCACCTCCTAGAGTAATGGAAATCAAAACAAAAATTAACAAGTGGGACCTATAAAAGGTCATTCATTCTTAAGACAGTCATAATATTAGAATTAGAATGACTGCTTTCATTTGAGGAAGTCAATGTCAGTATTATCTGTAGCATAATTAATAGTCATAGGCTTACTTCAAATGAATCTATATCCCTAACTAACTATTTCTCAAGCATACCTTTTAGGATTTTTTTTTTTTTTTTTTTTTGCGGTACACGGGCCTCTCACTGTTGTGGCCTCTCCCGTTGCGGAGCACAGGCTCTGGACATGCAGGCTCAGCGGCCATGGCTCACGGGCCCAGCCGCTCCATGGCATGTGGGATCTTCCCGGACCGGGGCACGAACCCGTGTCCCCTGCATCGGCAGGCGGACTCTCAACCACTGCACCACCAGGGAAACCCCAAAACTTTTTTTTTTTTGTTACTGACAGTACAACATTTTGAAACAAATGTCATCATTTTACCCACAGAGCACCAACACTTCTATGATGCATGGCTCTATGAACTTGAATCTACCCTCCTTGGGAGCTGAGTGGAAATAATTTTATTATATATTACAAAGTTATTCCTCAGAGCTCATAAGAAAAGGACATAAGATTTTTCTACCAATCTTTTCTTTTTTATCTTTCAATTTTCTACATTTCTACTATGATTATGATGATCAAATCTTCCATAAAGAATAAAATGATTCTTAAACCTTCTAAATGAAATCTGAAAAATTAACAATGCCTTAAAAAAACTCTCACTTCTTGCACGTTATTTGTTTTTCCCAATTCTTCTTACATGCTTTTATTGCAGCCTACTCCTGAAACATATTTTCAGTAAAATGTATTTTTTGTACTATGAAATTGATTTCAAAAACTGTGCATTTATAAGAAGACTAATTAAATACACCAAAATGTTAATGATGACTCTTCTTTCTTGTTGATATTTTTGGCCTTTTCTCATTCTTTTGTTTTCTAAGTTCTCTATATTAAATATGTATTACAGTTATTATCATGAAAATTCAATTAGTTAAATGAATCTATCTCATCACTATAATGCTCATCTTGAATAATTGAATCATCTTGAATAATTTTCTATTCCCTACTATTTTAAACATTTTTTCCCTCAAAAAGTTATATTCTACTTATCTCTTTCACTTCTTGTCCTCTGATACAGGCACTAAGAGTGGATTATTGCATACTGTAGTAAGAATTCTGCAAGGGGCGTTAACATGGTCACCACATAGTTAACATATTAATAGTTTCTTTCCTTAAATCTAAGGTCAATTTCATTAATTCAAATTTGGTTGACCCTTTTTATGGTTTTTATTATAGTTTTTGTTTCTGTTGGATATAAATAACCTACATTTCTCTGTCTTATTCAAATTCAACTTATTCTTATAGGCCAGTTTCAAGGTCCTAGAAGGCTTGCATTCACATCTGATGTAAGAGTTTATATTGCAACACATGTAATGCAACACAGTATTGTGTTGTTTTGTGCTATTATTAACAACAATTAAATTGGTAATAAAAATAATACTTTGTACACTGTTTTGTAGTTTATTACTATTTCACATCAAAACAAAAGCCCTAAGAAACTTGAACCAAAAAAGGAAACAGCTTGAATTGACCCTATGAAGGAAGTTTGAGCTCATATAGGTTGTTATTTTACAAAGTCCACCAGTTACATAACATCATAATTATGTATGGTTTATTATTATAAAACTCCAGCTCAAGTGCAATTATATTGACTCTTCCTGGCTAAAGGAAGGTTTGCCCTCCTTATGGAATGAAAAAAGCAACAAATATCCATAATGTTGTGACAGTATCTGAAATTATTTCCCATCATTCTGTGAACTTTCAGAAAGAAAAAGTAATACCAGCAAAAAGCTGCATTGTTAATATTGACCTTTCACAACATACACATTACTTTTCCAAGTTCCAAACTTAAGTTAGGCCCAGAATTATAATTTCTATTTTATGTGTTTCCACTGTATCAGGCAAGATAGTATTATTCTATTCCGTAACACGGTATAGGAAAATCTAGAATGATGCCTGGAATACAGTATGTACTTAAAAGTATTTGGTAAACCAATAAATCTATGGAATGAATATGTGGACTAAAATACAGTTTCTATAGTTTTCCATAATGTTTGATAAGTTGATTTATACATAGCCCATTACTGCACAATATCTTGTGATTGAATAGATTTATAAAATATTTTTAAATATGAAATATACAGAAGGATTAGATTTAATATTTTATCATTAAATCTTTTTTTAAATTAATTTATTTATTTATTTATTTTTGGCGGTGTTGGGTCTTCGTTTCTGTGTGAGGGCTTTCTCTAGTTGCAGCAAGCAGGGGCCACTCTTCATCGTGGTGTGCAGGCCTCTCACTATCGCGGCCTCTCTTGTTGTGGAGCACAGGCTCCAGATGCACAGGCTCAGTAGTTGTGGCTCACGGGCCTAGTTGCTCCGCAGCATGTGGATCTTCCCAGACCAGGGCTCGAACCTGTGTCCCCTGCATTGGCAGGCAGATTCTCAGCCACTGCACCACCAGGGAAGCCCTATCATTAAATCTTACTTGTAATTGATTTGTGGTCAGAAATTTTAGGTGACATACATGGTATTTCTTTTTGCAAATTATGCCTTCTTTGACATTAAATGATATTTTCCTTTAGTTTATGCATGTAAGTGTACATTCCACATATATTATTATTTTAATGTTTCCTGATCTATAAAATTTCCATTTCAGAAACTATTTTGGTATATTTATTTAGTTTTTTAGACACTGTTTCACATTTAACTTAATCTTGAAAGTAAATAGTGTCAGTGTTAACCGCAAGCCACTTTTATATTATTTGAAATACAGAATTTCAGCTTGTTAAAATGTACATTTTCAAGTAGAATTCATTTTTGTTATTACTGTTTTCAAAAATGCGTAAGTCTAAGCCTTTACATGCCTGTTGTTGTCATAGAGGAATGACAACTTGGTGAAATATACAATTCTAGAATCACAATTTCCCTTTCAATACTTCTTAAATAATTCTTCATTTTAAGCTTTAAGATAGCAGGTTTAAGGCCAGACTGCTTTTTATCCTCTACTGGTAACTTTCCTCCTATCTCTTGTGATTATAACTTGTTTCTTATATTAGAATTCAAAATTTTACCTTTGGTAAATAAAATGGGTGTCCTTCGTTAGTTTTGCCTAAAATGTGTTACTTCAAAAAAAATTGACCCATCCTAACTGAAGGAAGCCTTGCCTTCCTTTTGGAAGAAAAGGTAACAAGTCTGGTAACAAGTTCTATAATATTGTGACAGTATCTGAAAATCTAAAAAATAATTAGAGATGTCTCTTCTAAAGCCTAGAATATTTGCTTAATGTTTCTTTGTTTTCTTTTATGGTCTAGACAGTTTTATTTTCCTTCTCAGTAATAGAAAAATACTTTCTTTAAGTATCAGTTCTCTCCCCTTGATATCTGTTATTTTTACTTTCATTGTTTTCACCCTAATATCCTTTTTCTCTGCATTTTGAGTGAAATTTGGTTTGATTTTCTAGTATACCACTCTGCCTTTTCCAACATTATTGTCTATGAGGATGATTTTAATTATGTCTCATATTTTAGTGTTTTTGCTGCTTATTTTTCCACTATTTCACTTTTCATGGGTAGACTGTTCTTTCTATTTTTTTTTAATTCATAATGGGATGGTATTAATTCTAAGATTGTTTTGTTGTGTTTGCTTTGTTTTTCCCCTATTTACTCATTGTTGAAAAGGGAAAAGCTTTATGTGAACTTCAGATTTTCCAAACAAATATTAACTTACATTGATCCTTATCATTTGTCTTCATTGTTGCTGATATATCTCTTTCCTATCAACAACAATAACAACAACAGCAAAACCCAGAATATTACAGTGAGGAGGCTACAGCCCATTTTAGATCTAATACCAGCATTAAATCTCTTCATCTGTATTGTTCTGTGTTTTGGTTTTCCTATAGCTTCATTTCTACTTAACTTACTAATTTAAGGGTATGTGGAAACTGGAATCAATATCATATAGTTCACCATTCTCCCAGTCTATTTCCTTATGGGCTAGTTATTTTTGAAACTTTCCCTCTCTGAATGGAGGGAGAAAGAATGAATGGATACTTACCTTTCACCACATATGTGTAGGTGAAAAAGCAGGAATGAATGGCCAGGGTTTGGTTATTAAGACTGAAAGTCTTTCAGCCAAAGGAAAAGCAAGGTAGAATGGATTGAATGCCTTTTGTCTTCTTTCTGTATGACAGGTCTATTTTGTTTCACATGAAAATCCATGAGTAGGTCATCAGTTTGTATCGCAAATTTAATCTCATGAATTTAAACCCCCCAGGACAATCCTACTCCATTCTGGTGATGGGCTGTGGCAGTCTTTGTTTGAGGTAAATATGTGGGAACCCAACTCTCTTTTTGTTTTATAAGCATTATGGTTAGAACTTAAGAGAAGTTTTATCAGACTGTCTGCTAGTTATCAATTTAAACTGAGCTCTGAATATTGCTTTTTAAATCTGAAGCCTAATAAAAATAGAAGTTCCATTTTCAATATTAAGGATAACTATTGTAAATGTTAATACAAAAACAGTTTAGTAGAATTTTCCTCACAAATCACAGGAGTATAATATAGTGAATCCATTGTATTATTTGATCTCGATATCTCTTTTTACTTAGATCAGCTTTTCAGAGGTAATGAAATAAGCTTATCATTGTGTCTCATCTTCCCCATAATCTTCTATGGGACTGAGTAAGAGGCTTGAGAGAAATATGCTACGGTTGAAGGAATAAATTGACTTTTTGTTGCAATAGTGTTATTAATTAATTCTACATGAAATCCTCTTTGCTTTGCTTTATAGAATATTTAAATAATAGTACATAGCACATCCAATAGTTTTTCTTTTGTTCAACAAAATTTATAAATATTTCAGTCTATTTGATTAAGTCTCTATATTTCAGTGTTGTGCTTAGAACTGCCAGCAGCAAATGAAACTGACTTCATGCCTATCGGAAGCCTCCCTCCCCCCTTTTCTAAGGCAATGACAATTACAAGCCGCTTGTCTGAGACCCTGCAAAAACAACCTTTTATAAATCCTTTAAGATACATAAATGATTATATGATTTAACAATAATTTTTCAGGCTTTTGGAAATATAATAAAAACAAAGTCAAACAAAGAAATACAAAACTAAACAAAAAATACAGTTCCTAGGAAATAAAGAGCCACAACTAAGATTTATTTATATGTAACCAACAAGTTTTTATTGCACTCTTACTATTTTATGAATGATTAGAATTTTAAATACAGCATGGTGTTACTTGTCTACATAAAAAGATGTGGACACAATGACTAAATTATTAGAAGAATATTCTAATACAGTTCTGAATCTAGAGAATATAACATTATTAAAATGTTTAATCTACATCTTTAGATGAAATAATAATGGCAGAACTTTATGCATACACAAAATGCAAAATAGTGACTTTTCTTCAAACCCCTGGTTAACAGAAATGTCAGTGTACCAAATGAACAGGACTGAAACAGTGATAATCTTCATTTTGTTCTTTTGTTCTTTTAAAACTGTTTGGTAACCAGGCTGGGGAGTGAGTACTTCTCAAGTGAAGAATGAAGTAGGTGACTTATGTTTAGTGTTGCTGTTTTAATTGCCTTTTCCAATTAACTAACCCCTTTTCCACTTACATCTTGCTGTCAGGATGATTGTGTCCCATTCACTGTCATTGACTAGCTCATTACCACCTAGCCACTATTTTTGTCTATGAAGTCTTAGGATCTCTTTCTTACTGAAAATTTGTTTTTATAAAGACAGGGAGAATTTGGAACGACCACAAAGAATGATGGTAGCCACCAGAGCTGTATGAAGCAAGGAACTGATTCTCCCCTAGAGCCTCTGGTAGAAGAGCATTTTTGCCATTCCTTGATTTTAGCTCAGTGACACTGATTTGCACTAATGTCAGCCATGTCTCTGAAAGTAATTATTCCATATATGTTGAAGTAGGGCTTAGTGTAGAAAAGGGAGATGTGTGACCAATGAGTGGTCTAGTTGTCATTCATACAATATAAAGGAATCATTTAAAAATCCCAATTATCTTAAAAGAAACATTATAATGATATTAACAGAAAGAGTAATGTCCTTTGAGATTAGATTTTAAATTATTTCTCAGTGAAGTAAATCTAATTTTTATGCTTCTAAGATTCATTTTGGTTTGTAATTCACTGCAGTATAAACACAATGAGGACAAGCACGTGCTCTGTTTGGTATACTGATGTGTCTACATCAACACCCCACAAAGCTTGTCACATAGAAGCAGATTTGTAAATACTTGTTAAGAAACAAATAAGTCATATTTACAAATTTTAATTTTATGTATTTATGACACTTTAAAATACTTTAAAAATAAAATTTTCTCTCTATATTCTAAGTAAGAGAAATCCCTCTTAGCTTTATCCTTTAGATTTTACAACACAAATAAAATTACTTATTGATGTATATACTTTAAAGCGTAATTTAACTTTCTGCTAATTTGTGAAATATCAATTCATGAACTATTACCACCTATTTTAGTCCATGAGTGCTTATGTAAATTGCTTTTAAAACAAACTAGGCTATGTAAGTTTGAGTGATAACCATGGTTTTAATATGTATTAACTTTTTGTTAACTCATCACTTTTAATCTATGCATACTTCGTAGTTAACTGTAAATGAAAAGGGCTGGTGTTTTGCTTCTTAGTCTTAAAATTCTTTAATAAAGGGGAGACCTCCAAGATGGCAGAGGAGTAAGACGTAAAGATCACCTTCCTCCCCACAAATACATCAAAAATACATCTATATGTGGAACAACTCCTACAGAACACCTATGAACACTGGCAGAAGATCACAGACTTCCAAAAAGGCAAGAATATCCCACGTATCTAAGTAGGGCAAAAGAAAAAGAAAAAACAGAGACAAAAGAATAGGGATGGGACCTGCACCTCTGGGAAGGAGCTATGAAGGAGGAAAAACTTTCCACCACTAGGAAGCCCCTTCGTGGGTGGAGACGGGGTGTGGTGGGGGGGAAGCTTTGGAGCAAGAGGAAAGGGCAGCAACAGGGATGCAGAGGGCAAAGCACAGATTCCCGCACAGAGGATGGGTGAGGACCAGCACTCACCAGCCCGAGAGCTTTGTCTGCTCACCCGCCGGGATGGGTGGGGCTGGGAGATGAGGCTCGGGCTTCGGAGGTTAGATCCCAGGGAGAGGACTGGGGTTGATGTGTGAGCACAGCCTGAAAAGGGTTAGTGCACCACAGCTAGCCGGAGGGAGGCCGGAAAACGCCTGGACCTGCTGGAGAGGCAAGAGACCAATTGTCTTGGGGTACGTGAGGAGAGGGGATTCCTGCTGTGTGCCACAGATGACAGAGCACTGCCTAAGTGAGCTCCAGAGACAGGCGCGAGCCACAGCTATCATCTCAGACCCCATAGGCGGGCACAGACTGCTAACCACTGCCGCTGCTGCCACCAGGGATCTTGTGTGCAAGCGCAGGTCACTACCCACACCTTCCCTGGAGCCTGTGCAGCACGCCACTGCCAGGGTCCTGTGATACAGGGCCAACTCCCACAGGAGAACACACAGCATGCCTCAGGCTGTTGCAACGTCATGCAGCCTCTGCTGCTACAGGCATGCCCCACATTCCAACTGTGACTACCATACACTTCCCTCTCCCTGGCCTGAGTGAGCAAGAAAGCCCTAATCAGCCACTGCTTTAACCCCCTCCTGTCTGGGAAGGGAACAGACGCCTGAGGGCAGCCTACTTGCAGAGGCAGAGCCAAAACCAAAACTGAACCCCAGGAGCTGTGCAGACAAAGAAGAGAAAGGGAAATTCCTCTGTGCAGCCTCAGTAGCAGAGGACAAAATCCCCGCAATCAGCTTGATAAACCTGCGTGTGTGGAATACCTGAACAGACAAGGAGTGTTGCCAAAATTGATGTGTTGGACTTTGGGGACAACTGTGGACTTCGGGTTTCTTTCTGTGTTTGGTTTTTTTTTGATTTTATGTTTATCTTAGTTTAGATTTATCGATTGTTTTTATTTGTGGTTTTGTTTATTGGTTTGGTTACTCTCTTCCTTTTTCTTTTTTCTCTTTTTGTGAGTGTGTTTCTTAGTGTGATTTTGTCTGTTTAGTTTTGCTTTTACCGATTATTTTGGGGTTCTGTCTGTTCGCTTTTTTCTTCTTCTTCTTCCTTTTCTTTCCAGCCATGCAGCTGCCAGGGTCTTGGTGCTCCGGCCAGCTGTCAGGCCTGAGCCTCCAAGGTGAGAGAGCTGAGTCCAGGACATTGGACCACCAGAGACTTCCTGGCCCCATGTAATATTAATCAGCGAGAGCTGTCCCAGAGACCTCCATCTCAATGCTAAGACCCAGCTCCATCCAATGGCCACCAAGCTCCAGTGCTGGACACCCCATACCAACAACTAGCAACACAGGACAAAACCCCACCATTAGCAGAGAGGCTGCCTAAAATCATAAGTTCACAGACACCTCAGAAACAAATCACTGGAGCTTCCCTAGTGGCGCAGTGGTTGAGAGTCCGCCTGCGATGCTGGGGACATGGGTTCATGCCCCGGTCTGGGAAGATCCCACATGCTGGAGAGTGGCTAGGCCCATGAGCCATGGCGCTGAGCCTGCGTGTCCAGAGCCTGTGCTCCACACAGGAGAGGCAACAACAGTGAGAGACCCGCGTACCAAAAAAAACAAAAGAAAAGAAACAAACAAAAAAAAACAAATCACTGGATGCAGCCCTCGCCCACCAGAGGGACAAGACCAAATATATATGCTGTCTACAAGACACCACACTCAGAACTAGGGACACATACAAACTGGAAGTGAGGTGGAGGTGATGGAAAAAGATATACCATGCAAATGGAAATCAAAAGAAAGCTGGAGTAGCAATTCTTATATCAGACAAAATAGAGTTTAAAATAAGACAAGTGCAAGAGACAAAGAAGGACACTACATAATGATCAAAGGATCAATCCAAGAAGAATATAACAATTGTAAGTATTTATGCATCCAACATAGGAGCACCTCAATACATAAGGCAAATGCTAACACCCAAAAAGGGAAATCAACAGTAACACGATAATAGTAGGGGACTTTAACACCCACTTTAACCAATGGACAAATCACACCAAAGTGAGAATAACTAAGGAAACACAAGCATTAAATAACACATTAGACCAGATGAACTTAATTGATATTTATAGGACATTCCATCCAAAAACAAACAAGAATAAACTTTCTTCTCAAGTGCTCATGGAACATTCTCCAGGGTGGACCATATCTTGGGTCACAAATCAAGCCTCGGTAAATTTAAGAAAATTGAGGCGGGATTTTCTTTCCCCATAACCTCATTAACACAGAGTATTATCTGGCTTTGACCTTCGCTAATCTGGTTCCCTCTTCATCTTTACTAAGGGAGAGAGAAGGCTTATGTATGGAGGTTGTAGAATATATTTGAATGCTAACGGGAATGATCAGTAAGAGACGGAGAGAACTGAAAATTCAAGAGTAAAATCCCTGAGATAGTGAGAGAACAAGATTCGGACAGAGTGCCAGAAACCAAAAGACACCATCAACAGATCCACAGTTCTGAGGAATTTAGATCTACAATTCTAAAGAATTACCAGACATTTGTCCAGGGGCAAACACTGCAGCAAAGGTCCCAAGATACATCTACGCGTGGAACAACTCCTACAGAACACCTACTGAACGCTGGCAGAAGACCTCAGACCTCCCAAAAGGCAAGGAACCCCCCACGTACCTGGTTAGGGCAAAAGAAAAAAACTAAACAGAGACAAAAGGATAGGGACGGGTCCTGCACCAGCGGGAGAGAGCTGTGAAGGAGGAAAAGTGTCCACACACTAGGAAGCCCCTTCGCGGGTGGAGATTCGGGAGGCGGAGTGGGGAGCTGGGGAGCCGCGGAGGAGAGCACAGCAACAGGGGTGCGGAGGGCAAAGCGGACAGACTCCAGCGCAGAGGATCGGGCCGACCGGCACTCACCAGCCGAGAGGCTTGTCTGCTCGCCCGCCGGGGCGGGCGGGACTGGGAGCTGAGGCTCCGGCTTTTGTCGGAGCGCCGGGAGAGGACTGAGGTTGGCGGCGTGAACACAGCCTGCAGGGCGTTGGTGCGCCGCGGCTGGCCGGGAGAGAGTCCGGGGAGGGGTCTGGACCTGCCGAAGAGGCAAGAGATTTTTACGTCCCTCTTTGTTTCCTGGTGCAACGACGAGAGGGGATTAAGAATGCTGCTTGAGAGAGCTCCAGGGACGGGCGCGAGCCGCGGCTAAGAGTGCGGAGCCCAGAGACGGACATGGGACGCTAAGGCCGCTGCTGCCGCCGCCAGGAGGCCTGTGTGCGAACACAGGTCACTAGCCACGCGCCCTTCCGGGGAGCCTGTGCAGCCCGCCACTGCCGGGGTCCCGGGATCCAGGGACGGCTCCCCCGGGAGAACGCACGGCGCGCCTCAGGCTGCAACGTCACGCCGGCCTCTGCCGCTGCAGGCCCGCCCCGCACTCCGTGACCCTCCCTACCCCCCGGCCTGGGTGAGCCAGAGCCTCCGAATCAGCGGCTCCTTTAACCCCGTCCTGTCTGAGCAAAGAACAGACGCCCTCCGGCGACCTACACGCACAGGCGGGGCCAAATCCAAAGCTGAGCCCCTGGGAACTGTGAGAACAAAGAAGAGAAAGGGAAATCTCTCCCAGCAGCCTCAGAAGCAGCGGATTAAAGCTCCACAATCAACTTGATGTACCAGCATCTGTGGAATACCTGAATAGACAACGAATCATCCCAAATTAAGGAGCCCTGTGGATGAAAGGCTCTTGGTGCTGCAGCCAGGAGTCAGTGCTGTGCCTCTGAGGTGGGAGAGCCAACTTCAGGACACTGGTCCACAAGAGGCCTCCCAGCTGCACATAATATCAAACAGCAAAAATCTCGAGAGATCTCCATCTCAACGCCAGCACCCAGCTTCACTCAACGACCAGCAAGCTACAGTGCTGGACATCCTATGCCAAACAACTAGCAAGACAGGAACACAACCCCACCCATTAGCAGAGAGGCTGCCCAAAATCATAGTAAGTCTACAGACACCCCAAAACACACCACCAGACGTGGACCTGCCCACCAGAAAGACAAGATCCAGCCTCATCCACCACAACACAGGCACTAGTACCCTCCACCAGGAAGCCGACACAACCCACTGAACCAACCTTAGCCACTGGGGACAGACACAAAAAACAACAGGAACTACGAACCTTCAGCCTGCAAAAAAGGAGACCACAAACACAGTAAGATAAGCAAAATGAAAAGACAGAAAAACACACAGCAGACGAAGGAGCAAGATAAAAAACCCACCAGACCTAACAAATGAAGAGGAAATAGGCAGTCTACCGGAAAAAGAATTCAGAATAATGATAGTAAGGTTGATCCGAAATCTTGGAGATAGAATGGACAATAGAATGGACAAATTGCAAGAATCAGTTAACAAGGACCTAGAAGAACTAAAGATGAAGCAAGCAACGATGAACAACACAATAAATGAAATTAAAAGTACTCTAGATGGGATCAATAGCAGAATAACTGAGGCAGAAGAACGGATAAGTGACCTGGAAGATAAAATAGTGGAAATAACTACTGCAGAGCAGAATAAAGAAAAAAGAATGAAAAGAACTGAGGACAGTCTCAGAGACCTCTGGGACAACATTAAACGCACCAACATTCGAATTATAGGGGTTCCAGAAGAAGAAGAGAAAAAGAAAGGGACTGAGAAAATATTTGAAGAGATTATAGTTGAAAACTTCCCTAATATGGGAAAAGAAATCGTTAATCAAGTCCAGGAAGCACAGAGAGTCCCATACAGGATAAATCCAAGGAGAAATACGCCAAGACACATATTAATCAAACTGTCAAAAATTAAATACAAAGAAAACATATTAAAAGCAGCAAGGGAAAAACAACAAATAACACACAAGGGAATCCCCATAAGGTTAACAGCTGATCTTTCAGCAGAAACTCTGCAAGCCAGAAGGGAATGGCAGGACATATTGAAAGTGTTGAAGGAGAAAAACCTGCAACCAAGATTACTCTACCCAGCAAGGATCTCATTCAGATTTGATGGAGAAATTAAAACCTTTACAGACAAGCAAAAGCTGAGAGAGTTCAGCACCACCAAACCAGCTCTACAACAACTGCTAAAGGAACTTCTCTAGGCAAGAAACACAAAAGAAGGAAAGGACCTACAATAATGAACCAAAACAATTAAGAAAATGGGAATAGGAACACACATATCGATAATTACCTTAAATGTAAATGGACTAAATGCTCCCACCAAAAGACACAGATTGGCTGAATGGATACAAAAACAAGACCCATATATTTGCTGTCTACAAGAGACCCACTTCAGACCTAGAGACACATACAGACTGAAAGTAAGGGGCTGGAAAAAGATATTTCATGCAAATGGAAACCAAAAGAAAGCTGGAGTAGCAATTCTCATATCAGACAAAATAGACTTTAAAACAAAGACTATTAGAAGAGACAAAGAAGGACACTACATAATGATCAAGGGATCGATCCAAGAGGAAGATATAACAATTGTAAATATTTATGCACCCAACATAGGTGCACCTCAATACATAAGGCAAATACTGACAACCATAAAAGGGGAAATCGACAGTAACACATTCATAGTAGGGGACTTTAACACCCCACTTTCACCAATGGACAGATCATCCAAAATGAAAATAAATAAGGAAACACAAGCTTTAAATGATACATTAAACGAGATGGAGTTAATTGATATTTATAGGACATTCCATCCAAAAACAACAGAATACACATTTTTCTCAAGTGCTCATGGAACATTCTCCAGGATAGATCATATCTTGGGTCACAAATCAAGCCTTGGTAAATTTAAGAAAATTGAAATTGTATCAAGTATCTTTTCTGACCACAACGCCATGAGACTAGATATCAATTACAGGAAAAGATCTGTAAAAAATACAAACACATGGAGGCTAAACAATACACTACTTAATAATGAAGTGATCACTGAAGAAATCAAAGAGGAAATCAAAAAATACCTAGAAACAAATGACAATGGAGACACAACGACCCAAAACCTGTGGGATGCAGCAAAAGCAGTTCTAAGGGGGAAGTTTATAGCAATACAAGCCCACCTTAAGAAGCAGGAAACATCTCGAATAACAACCTAACCTTGCACCTCAAGCAATTAGAGAAAGAAGAACAAAAAAACCCCAAAGCTAGCAGAAGGAAAGAAATCATAAAAATCAGATCAGAAATAAATGAAAAAGAAATGAAGGAAACAATAGCAAAGATCAATAAAACTAAAAGCTGGTTCTTTGAGAAGATAAACAAAATAGATAAACCACTAGCCAGACTCATTAAGAAAAAAAGGGAGAAGACTCAAATCAATAGAATTAGAAATGAAAAAGGAGAGGTAACAACTGACACTGCAGAAATAAAAGAGATCATGAGAGATTACTACAAGCAACTCTATGCCAATAAAATGGACAATCTGGAAGAAATGGACAAATTCTTAGAAATGCACAACCTGCCAAGACTGGATCAGGAAGAAATAGAAAATATGAACAGACCAATCACAAGCACTGAAATTGAAACTGTGATTAAAAATCTTCCAACAAAGAAAAGCCCAGGACCAGATGGCTTCACAGGCGAATTCTATCAAACATTTAGAGAAGAGCTAACACCTATCCTTCTCAAACTCTTCCAAAATATAGCAGAGGGAGGAACACTCCCAAACTCCTTCTACGAGGCCACCATCACCTTGATACCAAAACCAGACAAGGATGTCACAAAGAAAGAAAACTACAGGCCAATATCACTGATGAACATAGATGCAAAAATCCTCAACAAAATACTAGCAAATAGAATCCAACAGCACATTAAAAGGATCATACACCATGATCAAGTGGGGTTTATTCCAGGAATGCAAGGATTCTTCAATATACGCAAATCTATCAATGTGATAAACCATATTAACAAACTGAAGGAGAAAAACCATATGATCATCTCAATAGATGCAGAGAAAGCTTTTGACAAAATTCAACACCCATTTATGATAAAAACCCTGCAGAAAGTAGGCATAGAGGGAACTTTCCTCAACAAAATAAAGGCCATATATGACAAGCCCACAGCAAACATCATCCTCAATGGTGAAAAACTGAAAGCATTTCCACTAAGATCAGGAACAAGACAAGGTTGCCCACTCTCACCACTCTTATTCAACATAGTTTTGGAAGTTTTAGCCACAGCAATCAGAGAAGAAAAGGAAATAAAAGGAATCCAAATCGGAAAAGAAGAAGTAAAGCTGTCACTGTTTGCAGATGACATGATACTATACATAGAGAACCCTAAAGATGCTACCAGAAAACTACTAGAGCTAATCAATGAATTTGGTAAAGTGGCAGGATACAAAATTAATGCACAGAAATCTCTGGCATTCCTATATACTAATGATGAAAAATCTGAAAGTGAAATCAAGAAAACACTCCCATTTACCATTGCAACAAAAAGAATAAAATATCTAGGAATAAACCTACCTAAGGAGACAAAAGATCTGTATGCAGAAAATTATAAGACACTGATGAAAGAAATTAAAGATGATACAAATAGATGGAGAGATATACCATGTTCTTGGATTGGAAGAATCAACATTGTGAAAATGACTCTACTACCGAAAGCAATCTATAGATTCAATGCAATCCCTATCAAACTACCACTGGCATTTTTCACAGAACTAGAACAAAAAATTTTGCAATTTGTATGGAAACACAAAAGACCCCGAATAGCCAAAGCAATCTTGAGAACGAAAGAAGGAACTGGAGGAATCAGGCTCCCAGACTTCAGACTATACTACAAAGCTACAGTTATCAAAACGGTATGGTACTGGCACAAAAACAGAAAGATAGATCAATGGAACAGGATAGAAAGCCCAGAGATAAACCCACGCACATATGGTCACCTTATCTTTGACAAAGGAGGCAGAAATGTACCGTGGAGAAAGGACAGCCTATTCAATAAGTGGTGCTGGGAAAACTGGACAGCTACATGTAAAAGTATGAAGTTAGATCACTCCCTAACACCATACACAAAAATAAGCTCAAAATGGATTAAAGACCTAAATGTAAGGCCAGAAACTATCAAACTCTTAGAGGAAAACATAGGCAGAACACTCTATGACATAAATCACAGCAAGATTCTTTCTGACCCACCTCCTAGAGTAATGGAAATAAAAACAAGAGTAAACAAATGGGACCTAATGAAACTTAAAAGCTTTTGCGCAGCAAAGGAAACCATAAAGAAGACCAAAAGACAACCCTCAGAATGGGAGAAAATATTTGCAAATGAAGCAACTGACAAAGGATTGATCTCCAAAATTTATAAGCAGCTCATGCAGCTTAATAACAAAAAAACAAACAACCCAATCCAAAAATGGGCAGAAGACCTAAATAGACATTTCTCCAAAGAAGATATACAGAGTGCCAACAAACACATGAAAGAATGCTCAACATCACTAATCATGAGAGAAATGCAAATCAAAACTACAATGAGATATCATCTCACACCAGTCAGAATGGCTATCATCAAAAAATCTAGAAACAATAAATGCTGGAGAGGGTGTGGAGAAAAGGGAACCCTCTTACACTGTTGGTGGGAATGTAAATTGATACAGCCACTGTGGAGAACAGTATGGAGGTTCCTTAAAAGGCTACAAATAGAACTACCATATGACCCAGCAATCCCACTACTGGGCATATACCCTGAGAAAACCATAATTCAAAAAGAGTCATGTACCAAAATGTTCATTGCAGCTCTATTTACAATAGCCCAGAGATGGAAACAACCTAAGTGTCCATCATCGGATGAATGGATAAAGAAGATGTGGCACATATATACAATGGAATATTACTCAGCCATAAAAAGAGACGAAATTGAGCTATTTGTAATGAGGTGGATAGACCTAGAGTCTGTCATACAGAGTGAAGTAAGTCAGAAAGAGAGAGACAAATACCGTATGTTAACACATATATATGGAATTTAAAAAAAAAAAATGTCATGAAAAACCTAGGGGTGAAACAGGAATAAAGACACAGACTTACTAGAGAATGGACTTGAGGCTATGGGGAGGGGGAAGTGTAAACGGTGACAAAGCGATAAAGAGGCATGGACATATATACACTACCAAACGTAAGGTAGATAGCTAGTGGGAAGCAGCCGCATAGCACAGGGAGATCAGCTCGGTGCTTTGTGACCGCCTGGAGGGGTGGGATAGGGAGGGTGGGAGGGAGGGAGACGCAAGCGGGAAGAGATATGGGAATATATGTATATATATAACTGATTCATTTTGTTGTGAAGCTGAAACTAACATACCATTGTAAAGCAATTATACTCCAATAAAGATGTTTAAAAAAAAAAAAAAAAAAGAGGAAATTGGGCAGAGTGGGGACCCAAGAACTAGCAAGCCTGGATAACGCCCCCCCTTGGCCCCACCTTTGCCACACTCCTGGCTACTTTCTGGGGCAAGGCCAGGGGATGGGGTGTCCCTATCTGAACTCCTTCAGCCCTGTCCCCTCAGGCACTACAATTTCTTCAGGCTAGGTTGTCACCTAGCCTAGTCATCTGGAGGCCTGAGTTCCCTGTGTCCTGGGCCCCTCTCCCCAGTGGAGTTCTCTTTCCAGCCTCACTAAGTGTACCACCCATCATCTCTTAAACCTGGGATCTGCTCCCCTGGCACCTCAGGTGATATCCCTTAGACATTGTTCCTGGTGTCAGGAGAGCCTGCATAGGTGCTAGCTGGGCCAGGCCCAGCCATGACTGACAAGAAAATCAGTGTTGAAGACTGACCTTGTTTGAAATCAGATAGAAAAATTACAACCAGGTAAATTAGAAGAACCAGGGAGGAGGCACTCTCTCTAATAATGGTTAAACACTAGATTTAGATAGAAATGTTTTTCATTCAAAATCAGACAGGAGAAAAATTGAACAATATAGGCTATGAAATACGTTATAATGTAGAAAAGTGGTCATATCATGCTATACTAATGAAGGAGGCCTCTTGTGAAAACAATCTACTAAAGGAAACAGAAGGTGGTTTTAGAAAGTCCTCAGTTTTCGTTTTCAATCATTTTTTTAAATTGACCCTCTGCTTTCTGTCCCTATAGTCTTAACTTTTCCAGTGTGTCTTATAAATGGAATGAAATAGTATGTCGCCTTTTGAATCTGTATTCTTTAACTTAGTGTAAGTTTTCATTTCTCTTGGGTAAATATCTAGGGGTAGAATTGCTGGGTCATAGGGTGGGTGTACGTTTAACTTTATCAGAACCTGCTGAGCAGTCTCCAAAGTGCTGTATCATTTTGCATTCCTAACAGGAATGTAGGAGAGTCCCAGTTTCTCTGCATCCTCATAGGCACTTGTACTGTCAGGTTTTTTTACTTTAGCCATTCTAATAGGAGTATAGTAGTATATTGTTGTAGTCTTATAAGTTGGCTCTTTAAAGCAAGCGAAAAAGAGTGAAGTGATAACACTCCACTCAGCTGATTCTGACCTTGGCCATATGACAAGCTCTGGCCAACGGGATGTGGATAGAAGAGACAGCGTGTGAGTTTTGAGTCTCGGCCTTAAGAGTCATACAGTGTTTCTTCTTGCCTCTCAGGGAGCTTTGACTTCCATCACGAAAATAACATGTCCCAGGTTGCCACTGGCCCAGAATGAGATGTGGAGTACAGCCACCTTAGTCAGTATGTGCGCCCACAGCCTAAGCAAAACACCCGTCAACCTTCAGATTTGTGAGCAGGAAAATAAATACTTATTGTGATTTATCATGGTGTTTGGGGTGGTTTGTTACATAGCATTATTGTGGCAGTAGCTGACTAATACAGTAGACAATTTACAGATCATATTTAAATGTTTTCAACAGGGGGTTAAGTGAATAAGCTCATTTATACATTCAATAAATTGAATTTTTAAATGGGGGGAAGTAAGTAAAACAAAAGTGTTAGATGAAAAAGGAGCTAATTGGTTAAGAGGCAGGCAGATGTAAAGAGGGCTAGTTAAGGAAAGATTGTAAGTCATAACTTAAGTCTTCATTAGAAGCCTATGAAGACAAAAAAATGGCAGAAAAATGGAATCACTGATGTGAAGGACAAACTTTAAGAAAAGGAGAAAGGGATTTAAAAAGTAAAAAAATGACACATAAGGAAGGGAAATAACTGAGATCTAATATACAGAAAATTAGTGTTTCTAAAACACATACAAAAATAGAACCAAAGAAATGATCAAAGGTATAATAGATGAAATGTGTTCTCTTAGAAAACTGAGTGTACAGTTTGAAAGGAATCACTAAATGGCAGATAAAAATATTGAAAAACAAATTAAGGCCTACACGTATCCTCATTAAATTTAGGTTTTTAGTATAAAAAAATTATCCTCAAAGTAGGCTTACAGAAAAGAAAGTTGGTTCCTGCAAACAAAAAACAAAATCAGGCTTAGATTTGCACTCTAGGACTATGCTGTCCACTGCAGGGGTCACTATCCACACAACAGCTGAGCACTTGAAATGTGACTGAACTGAAATACGTTAAAAGTGTAAAACACACACCAGTGTTTGAATACATAGTACAAAATGAAATAGTATCTCAATAATTTTTATGTTTATTATATGTTGAAATGACAATGTTTGGAATATGTTGAATCCAATAAAATATATTAATTTTATCTATTTCTTTTTACTTTTTAAATATGGATACCAGAAAATTTTAAATTACATATGTGGCTGCTCTAAAATAGGGGTTGGCAAGCTATGGCCTGTGGGCCGAATCTGGTCCTCTGCCTGCTTTTGTAAGTAAAGTTTTATTGCAACACTGTCACACTCATTTGTTTCCATATTTCTATGCTCTTCCAGGCTACAATGATAAGGTTGAGTAGTTGCAAGAGAGATCAGATAGCCTGAAAAGCATAAAATATTTGTAACTGAGTCATTTTCAGAAAGTTTGACAACCTCTGCACCAAAATATCGTGTGAAAATTTCAAACGAATTTTGAGATTAAAAGGTAGTATAATGTCTAGATAGAGCCAAACTCTCACTTACATGTGTTTTTCCCCTTTCAACTTGGCAGAGATTTATTTTCTTCCTTTTTTCTTCCTTATTTTCCTTTCCTTTTCTTTCTTTTCTTTTTTTTTTTTTCATGATAAAACCTGGTGTGGGTGACAACTTGAGGGAAATGGATACCCTTAATAGGCTATTGAAAAGGGCGTAAATTTAATCTCTACCTTTCTGGATGGCAATTTGTAATAGATATCAATACTGTAGATCTAGGGTTCATGGGAGGAATTCAGGAAGATCTTTTATGAACTTGAGTGAGAAATTGTTGCATCTTTATTTTTACTAAACTCTAATTGAAATTTAGCATTTCCTTTAGTTATAAATGTAGGCATGGTAAGCAGGAAAAATGGTCCCCAAAGATGCCCAGGTCTTAATTCCAGGAATCTGTGAATGTGTCACCTTACAAGGCAAAAGGAACTTTGCAGAAGTGATTGAATCAAGGGTCTTGAGATGGAGAGATTACCCTGGATTATTCCAGTGGGCCCAATGTAATCACAAGGATCCTTATAAGAGGGAAGCTGGAGAGGTAGAGTAAGAGAAGGAGACGTGCCGAGGGAAGAAGACGTCAGCGATGCAGGGCCACAAGCCAAGGAATGTGGGCAGCTCCTAGAAGATGAAAAAGACGAGGAAATGGATTGTCTGTCCCCCAGGGCCTCCAAAAGGAAAGCAGTCCCCAAACACCTAGATTTTAGCCCACGGACATTAAGTTTGGACTTCTGACCTCCATAAAGTAAGAAAATAAAACTCTAAGTTTGTGGTCATTTGTTACAGCAGCAATAGGAGGCAAATACGGTAGGCCAAACAATGGTAGAATTAGCACCTTGTCACCCATAAGAATCAGGTATTTTCATATCAGATTACAGTTCTTGTAAGTATCTCAAAATATTGTTTACACTTATCAACTCCAAATTGTCAATAGTTAACAGACCTGCTTCTAGATCCTGACATTAAATGTATTTCCCCCAGTCTATTTCTCCCGGTCTACTGCTTTACTTGGTTTGGCATAAGGTATTTTTGTCTTATAGGAACTTTAAATGCTGATATAACTAGAATAATCAACCTTTTCTTTTGTAGCTCTTGCAGTTTGTATCTTTCTTAAGAGAATCTCACCTATCTCACTGTTATAAACATAGCTTCCTACATTTTTTCCTAATATTTGTTTCATTTATTTTAAAGGTTGTTTTTAATTTATCTGAAGTTTGGTTTTGTGCATGATATGAGGTAAGAGTCTACACTTATTTATTTTCTAGATGGTGATCCAGTTGACTCAACATTGCTTATCTTTTCCTTGCTTATTTAAATGGCCACATTTATCTGATACTAAATATACTTAATATCCCTTAATTTAATAAGCATTTACTGAATTCCTACTTTTTGCCAGGCACTACTGTAAGCAGAAGAATTGCAGTGGACAAGACAGACAAAAGAAAGCAGGAAAAAGAAAAAACAAAGCAAAAAACAAGACGAAAATGCAGAATTACATGATCAATTTTGACAACAAATAGAACTGGATTAAATTTCCCTATTGTAAAACAAGGACTCTTGTTTTAGGCCAAAAAAACAAATTCAATTGCACTCTAGTCCAGGAATAGTCAAATAAACAAGAGGAATCTGACAGAAAGCCTAGAAACAGATCCTAGCAGTGGGTCATAAGGTGGGTGCCCTTTCAAATGTGGGGTAAAAGAGTGGATTAGTTAACACATGACATTGGGGGAACTGGTTGACTATTTGGAGGGGAAAAAAGTTAGATCCTTAGCTCCCCCTCATCAAAATAAATTCTCAATTGCCAAATAACTTTAAACCACTAAATTTTAGAAGAA
Organism: Tursiops truncatus; assembly: GCF_011762595.2. Taxonomy (NCBI): domain Eukaryota; kingdom Metazoa; phylum Chordata; class Mammalia; order Artiodactyla; family Delphinidae; genus Tursiops; species Tursiops truncatus. The sequence goes on from NW_022983175.1 coordinate 63,823, forward strand.
CCAGAAGACTATATGGGTGAATATTTATCTGATTTTATAGTGAGGAAGGTATTTCTAAGCACAGTTTTTTAGAAGAAAACACAGAGGGAGAGAATGACAAATCTGAAAGCATAAAAATGAAACCATTATGTAAATCAAAATATCATAAACAAAATTAAAAATCAAACAAAAAGTAGGAAACTAAGAAACAGGCAAAGTGAAGAACTCTTACAAATCCATAAGGAAATCTGAAAACCCATTAGAAAAATGAGCAAACGACATAAATATGAAATGATAGAAAACTACAAACAGCAAATAAATATTTGAAAATTTTCAGCATCGCTAGTAATAAAAGAAATTCAAATTAAAACAATGAAACATATATTTTGCTTGTCATCTTAGCCAAGCTTTTAAAAAAATCACAGTACTTAGAGCTGGCAAAGGTTGAGAGGAAAGGAAACTATTTTGCTCTATGGGGGGAGTGAGAATTGTCACAACCATTCTGTAAGGCAATTTATTTATATGGATCAAAGGCTGTAAAATGTCCATACCCTTTGATAAAGCAATTCCATTTATAACAATTTCTCCTAAGGAAATAATTAGAGATGTGCACAAAGATTTATTTGCAAGGAGGTTCCTAGCAGTGTCGTACACAATAACAAAAGAATAAAAACCAACCAAAAAAATGAAGATAATTTACTTACAGTCCTCTACACTAGGGGATTTGTTAAATAAATCATGTTAGAGTCATATGATGGAATGTTATGAGGTCATTAAAAATCACATTTCCAATCATATTTCATTTTAAGGGATGATGCTCAAGGTGTGAAGTCAAGTAAAAATAAAAAGAACACTAGACTGTATTGATTGTGTGATAAATGTCGCAAGTCTGTTCAGTTATATAACACGTTCCTACTTCCACCCACCCCCAACTTTCTGCTGCTTCTGCCAGTTGTGGCTTGTTTCCCTAGCACCATCTTCTCTCTTGGTGTCTCTGCCACTCCCCAAGGACCCCCACCTTTGATGGACACTGCCCCTCTCAGCAGGCACCTTTATCTCCCATGGGCTTCCAACATCTCCATCCAGATCCACTGTCAATGCATTGAAGTCATCTGTACCAAAACCTACTTGGGACTTGCAAGTTGAAATAGCTAGATGAAAAGAAGAATTTATGGCTTCACATGACCAAACCATGGGAAGCAGAGAGGTGTACTTGGATGGCAGAAATGACCAGAGCCAGGACTGTGACTGCCCTCCAAACTTTTGCCACCTCTGCTTCTCCTGATGTGTGGACTCTGTTCTCTCCTACTCAGGCTGAGCTCTCCCACAGGGTAGAAGTTGTCTCCAATAATTTCAAGGACCATATCTCATGCCTTTGCCTTCAGAGAAAGATTGACTCTTTCCCCTTAATTCCAATTTAAAACTCTCAGGGAAGTTTCCTAATTGGCTGGGCCCATGTGGCTATCAGGTTGAATCCTGTAACTGGAAGCTCCCACTTGAACCACAGGGTTGGAGCGGGGGATGAAGGAGTTTCCCAGAAGAAGGGAGGGGTAGCAAGTGGGCCAAACTCCTCTCTCTCAGTGGAGTGCTGATGGAATGCTGTTATGTCTCCAAGGTCTTATGGGGGTTTTAGTCAAATGGTCCTTTCTATTTTTGCTGAAGTCCCCTCCCTCCTTCCCAGGTACATACACAGAAGTCCATGGGGCTGGGCCATGGGAAAAATCGGAGTTAGAACCACGAGATGCTCAGCCTCACCTCTCCCATATGGCCCCAAGGCTCTGTAACTAGCTATCACCCATTGCATGCCTTCTATGTGCCAAGCACTCTAAGTACTTAAGGTGTCTATAACCAGCCTGGCCAGCTCAGCAGGTGGGGGGTACAAAGGCAGACACATCTGTGAGTATGTTTCCAATTATTTAAGTGTCCATCAATCTTAATAATAGGATCTGGTGAGTCCATCTTAAGGCCTCTGTCCCCATCCCTTCTGAATTATTCAAAAGTCCTAGGTGCTCATGGAGTCCAAAGAGGTCAAACTTACTTCTAGACACCACTAGAGAAAGAAACAGGATGCCCCTCCCAGCTGAAGGCTGGTCCTGCCTGCCCAGTGGACACCTGTCCACCAGCAGGTCTGAATACTGCCAGCACCACCTGGGCAAGGGTCCCAGCTCTTTTATTATCCATATGTACCCCTCCACATACACCCCAAAAAGGTCTTGTTACCTCTCAGTAAGTTTGCCCACTGGCCTCATATTTGCATCACTCAGAGGAAGACTCTGAGTAGCTTCCCCAAACAAGGAAGCTCTGCTCCATCTCTGTCTACCCAGAGAAATAGCTGGTGACTTCCGGATATGAAAACATATCCGGAAGTTTGTACCTTGTTACATGTATGGTTATCTTGTTTCATTCTCTCCACAACTGATGAGTTGGACACCACAATTATCCCCCACCTTATAGATTAGGAAGCAGGGAAATGGGCCCAAGTTCACCCACCTACCACCGGTGGAGCTGGTATTCAGACCCAGCTCTTTCTGGCTTGGCATTCACAGATGCTGAGCTGGCCCTGCCTAGCTGCGTCTTCTCTCAGGGTAAGTTTTCTTCCAGGAGACACTTCAGTCCCGGGAGAAATGGTGATGGCCCTGTGCCACCAGCTCATCAGAAATGCTGGAGCATGGCTGGATTCCAGAGCTGGACACAGCTCAGGCATAAGCTGGGAAGCCCTCTGAACACTCCATATTCGCCTAAAGAGTAAAAGCTAAGAAGAAACACGGTATATTGTTAATAGTATTTATTGTTAGATGTTGGGACCATGCATCATTTTAATTTTCTTCTTTATAATTTTCTGTATTTTCCTGGCTTCCAACAATAAACATGGATTACTTTTATCGTTCAAATAACATTAAAGAATATATAAATGTATTTTTAATTTTGGCTAAAATGTCTGCACCCTAATGCTAATGCTTTTCCATATCTCCACATCATAACAATGTCCTTCAAAAGATCCTATGTGGGGCTTCCCTGGTGGCACAGTGGTTGGGAGTCCGCCTGCCGATGCAGGGGACACGGGTTCGTGCCCCGGTCCGGGAAGATCCCACATGCCGTGGAGCGGCTGGGCCCGTGAGCCATGGCCGCTGAGCCTGTGCGTCCAGAGCCTGTGCTCCGCAACGGGCGAGGCCACAACAGTGAGAGGCCCACGTACCACAAAAAAAAAAAAAAAAAAAGATCCTGTGTGTCTGTCTGACTGTCTGTCTGTCTGCCTAGGAGGCAATGTATCAAAAGCTCTAACTTAGCTCTGCCTCCGTTGTGTTGGAATGACGGTCTGGACCCTCAGCTAATGAGTCATCCCCCTCAGCCCCGCAGCACTTCCCACACATGGACTGTTTTCATGGACCCGATGGAGCAGGTGTCATCATTTCCCTTTGACAGATGAAAAAACTGAGGTTTGGGGACATTAAGTCACTTGCTCAAGATCAGCTTGTGAACTCTGGCTTTCTAGCACTCCTTACATCCAAGGCAGAGTCAGCCGTCAGCGAAGGTGGGGACAGGCTGTAGCCCTGTGATTTTGCAGCCCTGTGGAGCTTTGCAGTCAGCACACTTGAGTTGAAATCCTGACTTGGTCATTACAAGCTGTGTGACCTGAACACGTTGACTTACCTTCTCCAAGTCTCCCGTTCCTCAGCTGTGCGATGGGGTTACTGTAAGGAAGAAAAGAGACAACAGTGTTCACACCTCTGGGATGGCTATAATTTTTTACAATTTTTACTGAGGTATAATTGACCTATAACATTATGTTAGTTTCCCATGTACGACATGATGATTCACTATTTGTAAATATTGTGAAATGATCACCACAATAAGATCAGTTAATATGTGTCACCACACAGAGTTATGACATTTTTTTTTCTTGTGATGAAGACTTTTAGGATGTCTCTGAGCAACTTTCAAATGTGCAATACCATTTTATTAACTATAGTTACCATGCTGTACATTACATCCCCTGGATTATTTATTTTGTAACTGAAAGTTTGTCCCTTTTGACCCCCTGCACAAGACATTTTTTTTTTAAAAAAAAGGAAAATAACAAGTGAAAAGGATATAGAGAACTCTGAATCCTTACACACCACTGGTAGGAATGTAAAATGATGTAGCTGCTGCGGAAAACATTTTGGCAGTTCCTCAAAAATTTAAACATAGAATTACCATATGACCCACAATTCCATCCTAAGTTATGGACCCAGAAAGAATTGAAAATGGGAGTTCAAACAAAACCATGCACACCCAGCACTATTCACAAGAGCCAAAAGGTAGAAATACCCCCAAATGTTCCTCAGCTGATGAATGGATAAATAAAATGTGGTATATCCATACAGTGGAATATTATTCAGCCATAAAAATGAATGAAGTATGATTTATGCTACGATATGAATGAACCTTGAACACATTATGCTGAGTTGAAAAAGTCAGACGCAAAAGCTCATATATTGTATGACTCATTTCTGTGAAATAGCTAGAGTAGATAAAACCACAGAGACAGAGCAGACGAGTGGTTGCTAAGGGCTGGGGTGGGGGTAGAGGTGAGGGATTGGGGAGTAACTGCTTAATGGATATGGGGTTTCCTTTTGGAGTGATGAAATATCTTGGAATAAAGGTGATGCCACTGTATTGTACATTTTAAAACAATTTAATGTTGTGTGAATTTTATCTCAATAGAAAAAGAGAGAGAAAATTGAAGCTCGTAGTACTGAACCCGGCATAGAGTAAGTGTTCGTGTAATACGTGCTAATGTTTCAGACAGATTGCAGGGACACAAACTCTGAGCCCCGAGCAGCCTGCTGCCGCCATAGGCTGGACAAGAGGGGGTGCAGAGGGGCTTCCCCAAGCACTGAGGCCCCAGCCCCAAACCCCAGCTAGACCACGAGGACCTCAGGGGCTCACTCTGCATCCCAGGCCGGCCTGAGGCTGACAACAGTGAACGGGCCCGGCAGTATCTTTGCCACCTTCTGCCACATTTGCATCCCAAATCCCTGCCCTCTAAGTCTCACCACCGGCAGGAAAGAAGACAAGAAAAGACGCAGGACATTGCCCCATTGGCCCCACTGCCTGATTCAGAGCCAGGCTGCCCGATTACCTCGCATCTCCCAGGAGAGGCAACATCTGAGCAAGAGACAGCCCCAGGCTCGTCTCACCGTATCAGATGCTCTAGCGTTGCTCACCCAAGATGAGCCTAAGCTCTGTGCTCCAAGAGCCTAAAACCAGGAGAGGGAGGCTAGGAGAGTGGGAGAGGGACAGGGGAGGAACATAGTGGAGAACTGGAAGCTTTGTTCCCAGCATGGCCAAGTTCCGTATCTCAGCATGGTAATGATAAATGTCTTTGTCCTCCAACCCATCCAACCCCAGGGTAGGATAAGCTGGTTGGTAGAGGAAGAAATGGAGTGAACCACAAAACCAGGGTCTTCTTTCACTGCCCATCAGCGGCACACTTGACAGAGCTGAGCATAAGGGAGGACCCACTGGAGACTGGTTCAGCCCAGGAGATCCTTATCCAGGAGGGTCTGCCCCTCCCCTCCCAGGACCTCCTCAAGGCCCTGGGAGCCTACAGGTGGAGGCTGAGCTTGCCTCCTTCCTTCCTTCCAAGCCCACTGTCCCTCTTTGCAAAGAGAGGCTTAAATGCTAAAATGGAAGTGTCCCCACCTCCCTCCCACCCTGCAGATCCCCTAAGCCCCGCCTGAATGCATGTGAGGAGGAATCTTGTCCTCGGGGAGCTGCGCCAACACTTGGCCACCTTGGAAAGGATGGGGCTTCCTGTTCAATTAACATGCATGTGACAGGCAGGGGTGGTGAGGGTGTCAGCATGTAAGGAATTAGAAAAACACTTCGTGATTTTCTCCCTGGCTCCAAGAAGAGGGAAAGCCTACAGTTCTGCACCAGGAGCCAGAAGCCCTTTTCCTACCTTTGATCATAGTGAGGGTGTGTTTTCTTTCATTTAAACTCTGCCAAACTTTAATTTAAAGTTTCTCTCGTTTAAATATGTCCTGGCCACAGAGTGTACAGCGATGAGCTGCCAGAGGGAAGCGGAGCGGGAGAGAGGATTGGCCGTGAGGACATTGCTGCTGCTCTAATGAAAAACTGTGTCCCTGGGAGAAGAGGGAGGGTGAGAGGGCAGGCGGAGAGAAGCCCTGAGACCTGGAGAGGGAGCACGGCATAGAGGGGGGTTCCCAGGGAACCAGGCAGGCCCAAGGACCCAGTCAGTGCCCCCCACTCCCCTCCCAGCTCTCCCCTCTGCTCATTCCAGGCAATATAGGGGCAGACACCTCAACGGGGCCATGGTTTCCACAGTGGGGTGTCCCTGCCGCCACCACCCCCAGCCCACCCAAGACATCACACTGGAAGGTACAGATTCTGCCATGGCCGCCAAGTCTCTATGAAGAAAGGACTTCTTCCAGGTAAACCAGGAGAGGAGGGGAGGAGAGGACCAGAGCCAGTGCCAGGGTGTCTGCAGGGCCACGCAACCCCCTGTGCTCCCTCAGAAGCCTCCGACTTGAGACACATGCACCCTTGGAAGGGAGACATGTAATTAGACCATTAGCAGGGCTGAGGCACTAGGTCACCACGTGACGGTGGGCAGGTGCCGCCCCCCTCTGGGCCTCGGTGTCTTCTGAATAAGAGGCACAGTGAGTATTTGTTGGGTTTTGATTTCCCAAGACCCATTTCCTAATAACACCCAGATTTTTGGGGGGTGGAAAGCAGAGTGAGGGCACCTCTCCCACGTTGAATACTGACTTGGCAAAAAGAAAATTCCAGGTGACTGCCTTGTGGTCTGGAAGATGAGTTTTCTTCCTCCTCCTGAAGCCAGCACAGCCAGGGAACGGGTGTGCGACCCCTGCTCACCCCCGCCGTGTGACCCTCGGAGGAATGCCACGGCAGAGGGGCCAATGGCGGTCAGTCCTGACCCCAGCTGCACACCCCAAACTGTGCCAGACGGAACACCACATTCCTTTCAGCCTGACCACCCATCACCCTTAGTCCCCTCCTGTTTCTGAGGCCAGTTCTCATGTCGCCTCTTGAGTCAGAGAACCTCAAAGACTTCCGGCCAACGCCCTCCTGCTTAACTTGCCCGGAGTCCATTTCTGTCACTTTTAAACAAGAACCAGATTGGCCCCGACTGACCCCAGATGGACTGGGTGTTCCTCCTCCGTGTGACAGCCTTTAGCTCTCATGGGCCGTGCGTTTATAAGGTGAGCGGAGGTCAACAGGTGGAGGGCAAGGCCCTTGTGTCGGGTTTGTTTTCAGAGAGGCATGACTGCGCCTCCCCCCCACCCCCCCACCCCCGTAAACGCTCTTACCACCACTAATTGCGGCTCACCCCTCCTATCATGGAACTGGGGCTCTCTGTGTCCTTTACTGCTCAGTTGTGCCTTCCCTTTGCAGTCCTTCAAAGGCCTCCCCCAGCTTTGTCGTGTCCTGCAGAGATCTCATTAGTTTCTGCTGTCTCCCTCGGAGTGGCATCTGAAGGGAACGCTCACCTTCGCGTCCTCATCTCTTCTCAGCTCCCGTTTCTGCTGACTCTGCTGCACAGGTGTTACTATCCTGGTCTGGGGAAGGCGCGGAGGGGGAGAGCCTCGGCAGGGCTGCAGGAGCCCCGGCACTGGTCCCTGCTTGTTCACGGGCAAGGCTCTGTCTCCCTGGCCTCCATTTTTCCATCTGTAATAAGATGGGCCATGTCTCACCCAGATCTCATCCTTGACGGTAGAGGACGGGGTGTGAGGCTGCTATACGCCATCCAGCAGAGAGACTGAGAAGCAAGCTGGGGTCCAGCCATGGGATTTTCCCAGGACTATTGACTACAGCCTCCTCAAGACCTGCCTGCCTCCAGTCTCACTGGGTTCTGCTCCATCTTCCAGTTTCCACACCTAATTTTTTTCTCCTCTGCTTCAGATCTCCCAGAAGCTTCCCGTTGCTCCAGACTCTTTCTGCTGCGGCTCCATTCATCCAGAAGAGGGGTTCAGTCCCAAACAGTGAACAACCATTCATTGGGAGTGGCACAGACCAATCAGAAAGATGCCCTGGAGGGAGCCCTGAGGCTCCCTGCTGTGCCCAGAATTAACCCTTTAGTGTGGGGTGATAGGGGGCACATAATAAAGGGCCTGGGGGAGCTCTTGGGCCTCTGGGACAGCAACTCTTTACCGGAACGAATGTCTTTCACTATATCCTGCACTGGTGCTGTTAGGTTTCTCTACCCATCCCTCATCTGTGTAACCAACGCCCTGCATTAAGTCCCTTCTGTCCTAAAGGTTTACTGAGGTGTCTCTTTGCCTGGCTGGATCCTAACTGATATAACATCTGACATCAGAATTCCTCTGAGGGAAGCAAATGTCTCTGTATGAGAAAATACCTTGATAAGGCACTTGGGGGAAGGTAGCATCCTGAGGGTATGATGTGACCGGAGACAAGGAAGCAAAAGAGATAGTTAAACTGCTCTGCATGGGAAATAGTGGGAATTCCCAGGTAGGGGAGAGGAAGAGAGCAAAGGGGAAAATAATAATACAATGTAGCAGGCTGCCTGCCGCTCAGGTAGTGGAAATGGCTGAGGGTCTTTTAGGAATGGAAATATCAAAGATGAGCTTTTATGTTGCTGGCATTCTTGCAGTCTGTAAATCCCTTCTTCTCCCCATCCTCTGGAAATGTCTACTACCCACAGAGACTTTGTGTCCCCAGCCATGCTTTGTTTTAGGGGTGAGGCTGATTTTGTCTAATGGAACATGAAAAGAAAAGATTGAGGTCCGTGTCTGGGCGGACTCAGGGTGAAACTGACAGCACCAGCAGTGGGGGGTGAGAAGGTGCACAGACAATTAATTCCGTGCAAGCAGGAGCTCAAAGCTAGACATGACAATGAGAATAAAGAGCTGACCTTCCGTAGCGCTTAGGATGCGCCAGGCTCTGCTCTAAGCATTGCACTGAACTAACTCGTTTAATTCTCACAACAACCCTAGGAAGTAGGTACTATTGCTGTGTGACTTCTAAGGATGTGGAAACGGAGGCACAAAGCAGCTGAGTAACGTGGATCCCGCTAGCAGGGGCTAGAGCTGGGATTTGAACTCGAGACAGTCTGAGCTCCTAACTGGTCCGTATGAGAAGCCCTCCAGGCATGTGCAAGAATCTTGGGAGGCTTTCAGCCTGCAGTCTGTTGAACGGGAGGTTGAATCCATCTGACCTGGATTTTAAGGAACAGGATGAGCCTAACTGGTGTCTGGGTTTATCTACGTTTGCATCATCTCTTTGACTAGCTCCGAGTTCCCCCCAGGGCAGGGACAGGATTTTATTCCTCTGTGTCCTCAGATCTACCAAGGGGCCTGGCATAAAGCAGGACAAGGCTCAAGTTCACGTTTATTACACGAAGCGAAGCAGTGGATGGGAGGGAAGAAAGGAAAGACTTAAAGGGAAGCCAGCACGTTCGTCTAGGCCAGGCTGGAGCTGAATCCAGAACCGAGGGAGACATTTGTCGCCTCTGTTACCTCTCCTCCCAACCCCTCCCCGGTGCTAATTCCAGCACTGCCACCTCCCATGTGGGGCGCGAAGCTGTGGATTTTTCCTAATTGAGAAGGAAAACATCTTCTGTCTAGTCAAGGCAGCTACATCGAGGCGGGACTGTGGAGGCGAGCAGCACGAGCTGGCAGCAAACACTCAACTCGATTCGGAGCCGCTTTTTCTGCCACTGTGGCGCATTTAAGTCTCCCTGTGTTTTAAAATGTAAGAGCCACGACACCCTCTTTGAAAGCCCCAAAGAGAGAGAGTGCTGACATCTCAACAGGGACAGCTCTCCAGGGAGGTGCAGAGGGGACGAGGGGACTCTACAGCAAAAGAGGAGTCTCTCTCTGCAGTACTGTCTCTTCGGGATTTATCCCAGCATTCTTTATTTCATTTTCATGTGATAAAAATTGAGATGTACAACTCTTGTCTCAGCAAACACGGGCGGCAGTCAGCTGGAAAGAGCTTTGTTCTCCCACGTGGGCGGGTGACGGGCAGGAGACAGGCTCTTGGGAAACATTTCTGGGGACCATGGGGATAGAAGCCCCTCCTTTATCATCCCTCATCCAGCATGTGTGCACACATGCATGCAGTGCACACACACAATACACACATGCGCGCTCACACACACATGTGCACATATCTCTTCTCCCCAAAGCCAGGCCCCAATTCACAAGGAGCCAGAACTCCAGATCTGTCCCAAGTTCAAGAGACCTCTATCAGTGACACCTGCGGACACTTCATCTCCTCCTGGGGACAGAGCGCGGCTGGCGTTGCTGGGATCAGGGAAATAGAAGCTGGGGCGCCACAGGGCTCTGCGTCAGAAATCTAGGCACGAGATACTGCTGGCCGGGACTAGAAAGATGGTATTCACAAACAGGAAGGGAGGGGCAGATTCCGGAAATATTTGGGAGGGAGACCTGGCAGGACCTAGCGATTGGATGGAAGCAGAACAGTGAGAGAGATGAAGGAGTCCATGTAAGCGGAGGGGTCGCAGCTTTCTGGCTCAGGTGCCTGGGTTGATAGAGTTGACTTTCCCTGACACAGAGAGCCCTGGAGAGGAAGACGGTGAACTCTGTGTTGGCCATGGTGAGCCTGAAGGGCATCCCAACAGAGATGGCCAACGGGCAGTGGGATACGCAGGTCTGGTGTACAAGATAGACGCCAGACTGGAGACAGAGATTCAAGAGTCCTCGGCACATGGATGGCAATTGTAGTCTCCCAAGGAGTGGAGAGGGAAGAAGGCCAAGTGCAGAGCCGTGAGGATCAACAATACTGAAAAGCCTAACGAGAAAGATGAGATTGAAAACTTAGGGTCCGGTGATGGGCAGAAAACCAGGAGAGTGTGGTACCTTTGGAGACCAAAGCGTGTCCCAAGAAAGTGGGTGTGACCCTCAGTCCCAAAGGCTGCAGGCTTTCGGGCAAAATAAGGACAGAGGGGTCACCGTAGGATCTAGCATCAGGGGTGCCACTGTTGACCTTGGAAAGGTCTTTGCAGAAGCAGAAGACTACCCACATAGGTAGCCTGGCTTCAAGGCAAGAAGGAGAGACAGGGTCAGAGCCGCAGGAGCCACCAGGACTCTCAAGAGGGGTGTTGTTGTTGATGTGTTTGTTTGTCTCTTTGGCGGCTTAATCTTTACAATGGAAGAACCTTCCGTGGGTTTATAGGTTAAAGGGGGAGAAGCAGTACGGAGGCAGAGGTTGTGAGTCCAGGAGAGAGGAGTTACTCGTGGAGAAATGTCCCAGGAGAGAAGGTGGAAGGCATGGAGTCAAGGGCGCAGATGGAAGTTGACAGAACGGCAAGAGGAACAGCTCCTCATCTGGGGTGGCAGGGGGAGTGAGTGGCAGGCTGTGTCCCAAGAATGCTTCCAGGAGGGGGAAGGAAGGGCCTCAGCCTCGAGAGCCTGGGGCAGCACTGAGGGTTTGGAGCAGTCGGGAGAAGTGGAAAGACTGCTGAGCAGGAACAGAAGGGCCACTCAGGGACCCGGCAGTGACCCTTCCTTCATTCCAGCTGTTTGCTGCTCTGTTACGTGATCGCCTCTTCCTGCAGCCCCAAGGGTAGCAGCTTCTCAAGCCTTCCCAAGCCTGTCTGCGGCCAGGGAAGCTGATGGGACCTTGGAGAAAGAAGACCACAGTCTAGCTGAGGAACAATCCCCAGCTGAGCCGCTGGCAACGCCCTGGGCCACTGCGGGGGGCAGTGAGTCCCCCGTTGTCAAGAAGTCTAAGCCAGGGATCTCAGCTGGGCTCTGCCGTGGGGATTCCCAGGCTGAGAGGGAAGCTAGGCTCCGGCACTCCTGTCCTATCCCGCCCTGGGTTCTAAAGGCATGGGACAGGGTCTGTTTCTCCCTCTGCTGCACTCAGGTTGGGAGGGGTGATGCTGAGTCCGGCCAGGCCAATGCCCTGTCGACACTCTCCTCAGCCCCCCGGCCCTGCGTGGCTCTTGGGAACCCCCACCCCACCCTCCCAATCCTGATATTCTGAGAAGCCCCGCCCATTCAGGTTCATTTCCTGTTCAACTCTGTCGACCAAGGCCTCCCTCATCTTTAGAACATCCCAAGAGGCTCTGGGTATTTGTCTTCTATAATTTTCAGATGAAGAGACTAAGGGTCAGAGAAGTTAGGACTTTTACCCAGGATCACAAAGCCAGTGGGTAGTAAAACTACATGCTATGGCTCTGGGTTGTGTCCCATCTGTTACACTCTACACAGCTGGGCCCAGTGCCGCCACCTTGAAGACCTCCTGCCCAGCCCTGGGCAGATGCATCAGTGCTCCAGCCACACGGCTGAGTAGTGAAGCTGCCGCCTCCCCAAGCCTTCTCCATAACAATCACTGAAACTGGCCACAACTGGAGCTTCCAAGGATGGGCCCCAGATGCTCAAATGCCCTCAGGTCGCAGCTCTCCCCTCCCTCTGCCTCAAGAGTTGATCCAGAGAACCCGCCACTCAGCTGAGGGGCCGAGTCTATCCAGCCAGGGAAACTGTTTTTCCCAGCTCATTAATCCTCATGGAATCCTAGTAAAAGAGGTGTCCCGCCCTTGCAGATGAAGGAACTAAAACTCAGAGAAGTAAAGCGACTTCCTCCAGGTCACACAGCCAGAAGTATCCAGGCTGGATCAGGAACCCGGTTCTCCTGATTCTGAAACTAGTGTTGCTTCGCCTCACCCCACTCCCTCTCTGGTTCCCCCGAAAGCCAGACTTCATCTTCTCTCCAGCTAGATGGCAGATTCCAGATATAAGGACCGAGTCTCCTGGACTGTACAGGTGCAAATCATCAGATGCAAGCTCTCCCTGCCTCTCTCTTGAGGTCTCTGTGGCAGCACCTCAAGAAAGTTCTGGCCAAATGCCTAGGGAGCTGAGGACTGCCTAGCATGGAGCTAGGAAGACACCGTCACTTGCTGAAGATCCCTGAGGGCTGCCGGGGGACACCTGGAGTGGCCACATCCTGAGTGATCCCAGGGGCCAGAGCTAAGACCACTGGGGAGGTGGGAGGGGTGGTACAAATGGAAGTAGTGATGGAGACTTTATCTCACTCTAAGGAAAAATTCCCTGTAGCCAGGATTGTTGCCCAGAGACGGAAAACCTTGCTTTAGGCTAGTATAATCTTCCTGTCTGTGGTGAGGAGGGTAACCTCCTCCCAAATCAGGATGCCATAAAGAAATTCCTGCAACAGTTAAAGGTCAAACTAAACGATCCCAAATGCCCTTTCTCACTCTGAGATCTTGTGGTGCAGCCTGTGAATCCCAATCTCTCTCTCTCCCTCCCTCCCCCACGGGCCCACCAGTCTCACACTCGCATCTGCACCCTTTTTTATGAATATTTAAATGTCATCTGATTGCATTATGCGTCACAATCAGAAAAAAACTAGTCCTGAAAGTCCCCTCATCTGCCTTTCCCCCCATCCTCACTGCCTTGTAGGAGCTAGAAAAATAAATTCATCCCTAAGTTATAGCCTTTATAGTTCCCTTCTCCCCCACCCCCACCCCACCTCAGCTTTCCTGGCAGGTCCACCTGGTCCTGAGCTGCTGGGGGTGGGGAGGCCAAGGGGAGTGGAAGACCAGGGGTTGGGGGGGGTAGTTCCAGTCACCGTCAGCATCCATCCACGCCAGCCCTTCCTCTCTGCCTTCATCAGCTCAGGCTGCTACAATAAAGTACCACAGCCTGGGTGGCTTATAAACCACAGACACTTATTTCTCAAAGTTTTGGAGGCTGGAAGTCCAAGATTAGGGTGCCAGTGTGGTCGGGTTCTGGTGAAGGCCCTCTTCCAGTTTGCAAACTGAGAACTCCTCACCCTCACATGACAGAAGGGGCGAGGATTCCTGTGTGTGTGGGGGGTGGTTCTCCTTATAAGGGCACTAATCCCATTCACAAGCGCTCCACCCTCATGACCTAGTCACTTCCCAAAGGCCCTACCTCTTGAGACCATCTCATTGAGGGTTAGGACTTCAACATATGAATGGGGTGGGGGGCACAACATTCCATCTCTACACTCTCTTTGCGGCAATCGCAAGCTAGAAGCAGACAGTAGCATCCTGTCCCCAAGTCTCACCCCGGCTGTAGTGAAGTCCTCCCAGCATCCCAGTAAACAGGTCTGGCTGAGCTGGGAAGAAAGAAGCAGGACTGTATGCATAGCCATAGCGGACGGGGCCTCCCAACAGCACCTGTGACCTCAGGCCGAGGCAGGCAGGGAGCCAGGGAGTAAATACTCCAGCCTCTCTCCTCTCCCCCCCATCTCCTGTCAGGGCTTCCCATTGGCCAAACCCAACCGGAAGCCAGAGGCAGAGGAGGCTGGTGGGGGTAAGGCTAGCGCACAGGGCAGGGTAGAGGAGGGACGGGACAGGATGTGGAGGGCGGAAGCAGCAGATCCAGCATGGCCGGCCTCCCACTCTCCCCTGCCTCTCCCTGCCCCTCCACATGGCTGTCTCTCTCCTTTCCTCTCCGGACAAAAACTAATTCCTCTCACTTTCTCTGCAGAACAGTTTAGCCAATTTGTTGTTCTTATTGCCTTGGCTCCTGCCAACACCTGCCCTCAGGAGCTCACCTTCTCGCCCAAGCAGCTTATCAAGGTATTTCCCTAAACAAAGACCTTAAGGGGAATTGTGCTGTCAAGCTGTTAAGTAATCTTTTTTTTTCCATTTTTTTCACCTTAACTATTTAAAAAAGAAAGGAGGGAGGAAGGGGAGTATTCCCTAAGGAATGAGTTACTATTCTGTCCCAGAAACGTCTCTGCCTAAGTCTGGAAGCAGACCGATGGGCTTTTGGGCTCCTGCCAGGCCCCCATCGTCCTGGGGTAGTGACTGACGTCCTGCTTTCTCCCATGTGCCCCTCAGAAAAAAGTGGAGACCTCCATTGGGCCCCCCATCCCTGGGATCTCCACTTAAAGGGCTGCTATTTCTGCCCACCCAGAGCTGACTGTGACCCCAAAAAGCCCACTCCTGCCCTTGGAGGTCTGTCCCCCAGCTCCGAGGCAGCCCTGCCCTGGAGGATGGAGTCTGCTGCTCCCCCACGCCTCCCACTCCGGATCTAGCAACCAGGACCCAGGGCAGCAAATGGGGCTGTTAACAAAGGCTCCCCGCTGGGGTCTGAGGTTCCCCCTCCAGGAGCCTCTTCCTCAGTAAATACCACCCTCCCAGATATTCGGTTGTGACCTTTTTAAGTCTCCAATTTCCTGCCTTGGTATTTAGAGAGCAGCTTGGTCTCTGGGGAGGGAAGGGAACTGAATACTTATTCGTGGCACTTCAGAAGGCGGGGCTCCAAAAGGAGAGAAGAGAAAAGGCTCACCTCTCCCCTCCGGAGGCTGACGATGCAGCCCCGGAGCCACGATCCTCCCTGGCCGGCCGCAGGGACTTAGCAGACGCCCAGCAAGGCCGTGGACTGGTCTGACTTTGGTCACTCAGGCTTCCTACACTAGCGTGCCCAGCGTGAGTTCACACCAGCATGTGAGAATGTCGGGAGAGTCTCTGCCTGCGTGCTCTCTGCGTGTGCCAGAGGGAAGGTGGGCACGGCGGGTGGGGGTGATGAGTGTGGACCCTAGGCGGTGGCTGTGCCTGCAGTTGTGACGCACCTGTCCAGGTGTGTACGTAAGTGGGGAGCATGGACGCGCTCACAGCACGCCTGTGGGGGAATTGGAGGCATGATCCTGTGTGCACGAGGGGCACAGGTCTGTTTGTGGACACGTACATGTACGTGCACAGGATCTGCGTGTGACTCTGACTTCACGGCGCCATTAGGGACTACAGGCCAATTCCCGCAGCAGGAGAGCTGGCCCAGCAGGTAACTGCCTGTGGGTTTTCCAGGAAGCCAAGCGGGGGTTAAACGGGGTAGGGGGTGCCCTGCTCCACTTTCCCCAAAGCCCACAAACATCTGGCCTGTCGTCTGAGCCCGTCTGCCCCATCCCCCTGGGGTTACCTTTTCCCTTCACATCCCACTGCTTGGCTACAAGGAGCTTCCAGAGTAGGTGAGCGTGGCTCTGCCTGGGTGGGCTTCGTGCTACCCAGCCTTCCATCAGCCAGGGCGGCCCAATGAGCCTTCCTGGACCTGGCAGGTTGAGTCCAGGCCCAAGAGCTAACTTCCAGCAAGCCCCTGGCCAGTGCCCAGGTCCCGGCACAGCAGAGTGGGCACTCAAGAAACGTATGTGGAATTAATGAATATAGACACGGACAGCACATGCTAGGCAGAGAGAGGCAATGGTGGATGCAGCACGTGGCATTTGGGGAGCTGTACCATATGAGTGTGTACGCTCGGCAGTGGCTGGCTAGGTAAGCGTGGTACTTGCACAGAAAAAGGTCAGGACCATAAATTCAGAGTTGGGATTGTACCGTGGACGCTGTGATGCTGCCCAGACCACCACCACCCCCTGCCTTCGGGACCAAGGCACTCATTTCCCCAAGTGACAGAGAGCATTGCTGCTGTCTGCTCTCACTAGGCTATTCTTCAGGAATTGCCTTTTAGAAGGAGGCTACCTCACCCACTGCCATGCCCCCTCCCCGGGGCCAGCTCACTGCAGGGGCACAAAGTCTGGGCTCCCTGGCTTCAACTCAGCAGTTCTCCATTTTAGAGCCTGTTTTTGATGACTTGACCTAAGACAGGCATCGTGATAGATAAGTGTAGGAGAGTGGAAGGAGTGAGAAGAAGAGAAGGAGAGAGGAGAGAGGATGGAGGGGGAGGCTGGGGACCAAAGATGGACCTCCGGGAAACAAGGATTGGTGAACAAAAACCAAAGAAGCGTCGGTCTGAGAGGTGGAGGGAAAACCAAAAGATCATATTGTCAGAAAGTCAAAAGAGTAGAATATTTTAAGGAAAAAGTGACTGATAGCATCAAACTCCAGAGAGAGGTTCAATCAAATAAAAGCTTTTTGTAAAAAAAAGTCTTTGAATTAGTAACAAGAGGCAGCTGATGACTTTAACCAGAATAATCCTCAGAGGGTGATGAGGGTGGAAGCAGGTCCCATTGGGATAAGCAGTAAGAGAAAGAGGCTGTAATAGGGGAAGGGGTTTAGACCATTTATTGAAGAAGTGAAACCAAGAAGAAAAATGGGGGCTTCCCTGGTGGCGCAGTGGTCGAGAGTCCGCCTGCCGATGCAGGGGACGCGGGTTCGTGCCCCGGTCCGGGAAGATCCCACAAGCCACGGAGCGGCTGGGCCCGTGAGCCATGGCCGCTGGGGCTGTGTGTCCGGAGCCTGTGCTCCGCAACGGGAGAGGCCACAACAGTGAGAGGCCCACGTACCGCAAAAAAAAAAAAAAAAGAAGAAGAAAAATGGCTTAATGGCTCCAAGTGATGTTACCATCATCATTGTTTTTAAGATTGGACAGGCTTGCACCAAACCTTGAGAATTTTCCAGGCTGTATCCATTCATGGCCCCCAGAAAAGTCTCAATATCTGACCGTGTGGGGTTCTCTTTTCCAAAGGCAAAATAAATCCCAACCACCCAAACGAGAGGGATCCATTACTTTAAAGGGAAAAAACACTTGTCGCTGCAGGAATACCCTTCACATGAGTAAAAATCGGGTTCCAGCTGGTAACAGCCTTGGCAGAATTTTGGGGCGTCCCTGAGAGCCCCCTCCATTTGGCCATTGTTACAGGCACTGTTTCTCCATCATTTGGCCTTGGAGAGCAGCCCAGAGAGGACACTCAGAGGCTACTGTTCTTATAGTGAGGTGACACATGGACCTGCAGTCCCCGACTAAGGAACTCCCAGGTTGTCCTTGCTTGGGTCAGTTTTGTAGTTTCTGTGGAACTGGAAGGTGGCCACTTGCTTAATTAGCCAGTCCAAGCATATGCTACTATTGCTTGTCCAATGCCAGAAGACCAAGAGGGAGTGTGGAAGCCAGCTTCAGGCGATATGGAAAGCACAGACTGGAAGCTTGAGTGGGGGAATACATCCTGGCCTCACCTCTGTATCAACTACAGAATCAGAGAACTATCATAAAGGAAGTCTAACGGAATGCGAGTTGGGGCTGGTAGGGTGGATCTATACATTCATCACAAAATCCACTTCCTATCTTTCTGTTTCGACATACATGGCTTTCATCCTCAATGTCTCTTCAAGGCCCAATATGACTGAAAGAGCTCCAGCCATCACATCTACATTCCAGGCATCAGGAATGAGGACAAGCGAGAGAAAAAGGACTTGCCCCTGCATTTTAAGGATTTTTTTTCATGGTCCTTATAACACTCTGCCTATATGTCATTGGCCAGAACTCAATCACACAGCCATATCTAACACAAAGGAAGCTGGGAAACATACTCTTTTGCCTGGGCACATTGCCAGCCCAAATAAAATAGGGTTCTGTTAGCAATGAGGAAGAGGAGAATGGATGGTAGGAGAATCATCTAGCAGGCCCTCCCACAGCCTGTGACTTAAAGGCAATTTGCTTGAGCCCTATGGGTCTCAGTTTTCTTACCCGTAAAATAGTAATAATGGCCCTTTATTATTGTTGTTGATTGATATCACCAACAGGGGTCAAAAACTTAAATGTCTACAGAGCTCAAGAAAGTAATTTAAACAATACACAATAGGGAATGGTAGGGACTAGTGCTAGCTGGAGTGGCCAGCTAAGGTCTAGAAGGAGAAGCCCCTATTCAACCCCAGCCTTCCATAACAATGGAAATACAAGCTCAGCACTTCCAAATCTCCTCATTTTTCAAAAGAAACTGAAAATCAGGATTATATATTAAATGTCTCTAGTTCTAAACTTTGCAATAATTCACATTTTTACCCTTACAGATGCACACACATATCTGTTGACTGAAATCAGCTCTGGATTGCTGGTTGCCCTGGCCAGGGCATAATACCATCCCTCTGCTTCACCTTTTCTCAAGACATTTTGATTTCTTTCTGGTACAATATACACCCTTTTTCTGGTGGCAAAGACCTGTTTGGGCAACGGACAGTGTGGACGTGCCACACAAAAGTCTACAACGACAGAATCCAGGTGTTGTGTGTCCGAGTGTGTGTATGTTCTCACTAAGTGACTGAAACAAGCCTTGCAGGTCACAACACTCCACCCCTGGCTTATTACAAACCCTGAGCGCCACCAAATAAACGTCCTAAGGAATAGCACGGGGCTTCCCTGGTGGCGCAGTGGTTGAGAGTCCGCCTGCCGATGCAGGGGATGCGGGTTCGTGCCGCGGTCTGGGAGGATCCCACATGCTGCGGAGCGGCTGGGCCCGTGAGCCATGGCTGCTGAGCCTGCACATCTGGAGCCTGTGCTCCGTAACGGGAGAGGCCACAACAGTGAGACGCCCGCGTACCGCAAAAAAAAAAAAAAGAGAAGAGAAGAAAAAGAACAGCACAGTTCTGCATGCATTCTCATCCTTTAAGCAAACCATTGGAACAAGCCAACAAAAATTTGGATTGGAGACCTGATTGCTGGCCACAATGTAAGTGTGAACCTCTGGCCATATGACCTGATCCATAGCCCTCTGTGAACCATATTTAAAACTGTGCCTATTCCCCTGGCACCCTTCCTATTAATTTCCATTTTTTGGTAACTTCATGTACTTAAACTCTTATACGGGCTTAGTTTGTGTCACTTGCCCATAATTACCAATTGTTATGCTCAGATTGTCCCTGCTTGGGCATCCTAACGGGGTAAAGGAGTCTCTCTCTGAGCCGGCCTCTGTGCACGTTCCGATTTTCCTGCAGGCATCTTTGAAAGCATCATTGCATTCCAACACCAAGACATCTCCACCTCAAGATCCAGCACAGTTATCCTTCAGGGAATCCCTGCTTCCTTTTGGTACAAAGTGATTTGAAGGACTAATCCCCGGTCACTAGGGCTGCACAGTTATATCGCAACACCTGGGGCAGGTGCATGAGCCCAGAGGCAGCCTGGGTTATCTCAGTGTTTGAGCAGAATGTAAAAGTCGCAAGTTCACGCTCTTCTTTGCAATTCAATTCCAGGGTTTCTAAATTCTTCCCTATCATGCTCTAATACACTTTTCTCAATTTCTATTCTCCCTTCCCTTTCTGAGCATCTAGCTCTCCTCCTCTCTTTTATATGTGACGTGCTCATCTCAGATTCAACATATCACACTAAATGTTGTCACACCAAACCATGTGTTAAATTACGACGCTGCTCAAAGCTTGAGAAATATCAACACTTAAATGCCAATCTGTTAATATCCCTTTGGGCCGACGGGCCCACGCTTTAAGGCTCCTACATTTAACTTCCCTGCTTTACTTAATTTATTAAGAGCAGGCTTTGTAACTGATGGACTCGGGATGGTTTGTAATGGTGCCAATTTTACTCAAGGCTCCGTATCTTCCTTGGGTAAGATTGGACCTTGCCCACATGTCTCAAAAAGAAATACACACGAGGTATGTGTCCAGGTATAATGACGCTACTACAAAACTTCACGCGTTTAAAATCACCTTAGACACAATGCATTTGATATCGTCAGAATGGCACCAGGATAAACAACACTGGATATTCCGGGCAGGCTGTGTGTGTTGGCAGCTGGAGAAATGTGGCATCTGCTCTCACAAAACCAGAGTCATCACTTCAAAACATATATCAGAGCATGCCTCTCTCCCCGCCTTAAACCCCAATAGCTTCCCATCTCACTTAGGACCAAAGCCAAATTCCTCGTGCTGACTTAAAGAAGCATCAGCCCTTCATCTGCCTTGCCAGCCTCCATTGTCTGCCATGTCCCCACCACTCGCTCTGCTCCACTCCAGCCAGGGCAGCCTGTCTCTGTTCCTAGAGGGCTCTGAGCTCACACCCACCTTAGGCGCTTTGCACCAGCTGTTCCTTTGCCTAGGCCTCTTCCCATAGATGGGACCTGGCCAGCATTGTCTTATCACTCAGCCTCACCTCCTAAGAGACACTTTCCTGATCACCTACACTTAAGTGGCCCCTTGGTCACTCTCTCACCATCTGAAATCCTCTCATAGCCCTCGTCACTCCCTGGGTTTTTTCCTGTTTCTTTATTGAGTTTGTTGGCTTCTGCCCCCCAACTCATGGCTCCATAAGGGTGGGCACCTTGGGGGTCTTCTTCACCGCTCTTTCCCCAGCACCCGGCAGTATGCCTGAAAATAATGGGTACTCCATAAGTGTTCGTTGGATGGATGAATCGGTTGAAAGAAAGCAAGGAGGCCAGAGAGAAGGTATGATGAGCTGTGCCCTGACATCGTGCCCTGTGCAGAGAGGGGGCACAGGCTGTCAGGAGGGTGGAGAAGCAATGGACATCAAGCTCCCAACCACCGCATCCCTTCTTCCAATCTGGCCAGGGTCACCCCACCCATGCCCAGTCCTGCCCACCGATCAAGTTACCCCAAAGGCATACAGCAGGTGCGTACTGCCATCCACTGCGCTTTCCTCAAGCCAGACTCACGTCCTCTGACAGCAGGTAGTGGGAAGAGACTCAAGGAGCCAGGCACTGTCATCCATCACTCACAGGGAAGAGCCACAAATTCTGAGGTCTCTGTCTGCACCTGTCATGCTCAAGGGTAAACTTGCCAGGGCCATGGCCCTGAGCCGCGGCCCTGAGCCGCTCCTCCCCACTGACAGCTGTGCTGGCTCAGGACTCACCCATGACGAATCTGTTGTCAGCTCAGCAGCGTCCACTGACCAAGGCCGGGGCCAGGGCTGGGTGGCCACGGAGTTGGGAAAATTTACAGCCAAGTAAATTTTGGATAAACGAGGAGGACGAGGACGAGGCAGGGAAGTTCCACTGTAAATGGTAGCCAAGGGCAGGGGCTGCACCCCCAGGGATATTCAGAACGACTCCCCAGCAGTGCCACCCTTTCTCCCCCAGACAGACTGGGGACTTCCCCTGGGCAGCGTCTGGATCATGACTCAGATCTCCTATCCCCCACCCAACGGGGTCCAGGACCTCCCGGGGCTCCTCCTGCCATGTTCCCCTGTCGACTTGAATTAAGGGCCATTTTATTTGACCTTGAGCAGTAGTCAAGAGCATCCACTTAGAGTGAGACAGACCCGCATGTGAATTCCCCATCCTTTCCAGACTCACCGCATGACCCTGAACAAGCCGCACTTCCATCTCCTCATCTATAAAATGGGGTATTCGTGGGGTACTCATGGGGTCTTTGTGATGATCACATGCAGTGGTGTGAAGCGCTAGCCAGTGCCTGGTGGGAAGTAAGCACTCAAAAATGGCATTTGTAGGGCTTCCCTGGTGGCGCAGTTGTGGAAAGTCCTCCTGCCGATGCAGGGGATGCGGGTTCGTGCCCCGGTCCTGGAAGATCCCATGTGCCGTGGGGCGGCTGGGCCCGTGAGCCATGGCCGCTGCGCCTGCGCGTCCGGAGCCCGTGCTCCGCACCGGGAGAGGCCGCAGCAACGAGAGGCCCGCGTACCACAAAAAAAAAAAAAAAAGGCATTTGTTGCTGTCACTGTCAAGATGTTGTCCTCGTTGTTTGTGTCACAATCTATCTTCTCAGCCCAAAATGCAGTAACTGGGAGGAGGGGGGGCACAGGCACCTTGGATGTTGCCGGTGGGAAAAAGAGGCCAAGAGGCAAGGCGCACCTTCCAAAACAAGCTCCTGTCTCAGGTACAGTCTGCTCTGAGGGAAGGTAAAGGGGGTACAGCCGGGGTCCTGGAGGACTCTGCTGGAAGCCCCGAAGGGCAGCCCCAGAGCAGCATCTGAAGGTCTCGGGAGCACAGAGACTTCATAAGGTGCGTGTGTGAGTCTGTAAACAGCAGACAAAAAGGATGCCCTCAGGCCCATTCCTGCCTCGTCCTCCTCCAGAGCCCATGCCACTGCCCTGGAGGTCCCACAGGCAGTCTGCTTCCCCACCTGGATCACCTGACCCCTCACACACACACACACACACACACACCCTCCTGACATAGCTGGACCACGCCTTTTGCTCAATTCAATCCATCTTCTAGTCTTCCCTCCTCCACTCATCAGCCCTCACCTCTCTTATACTTAGGTACTCTCTAAGTGGAAGCAGGTAATTTAATCAAACCACACAAAATGACGTGCCCTCCCCAGGTGACATGTGCAGTTTCACAGGGCTCCTCTAGAGTCAAAGTATTAATCAAACGAGTGGCCCTAATGGTGGCATTCCAGGCGCGCGGCAGAGCGGGAGTGAGAGGTGGGGTGAGTATATGGCATTGTGGCTACAGTCATCGACGCCAGGGGCCCACCTCCTTGACCAAGGTGTACGACCCTGAGTTTCTTGAACAGGGGTTTTCTCTGCCCTCCCCTCCTCCCCTCCTGCGAGTGCTTTAGATGCACGTCAGAAAGCGCTCCCACACCTGTAGGAGCGGAGGTGGGGGGCAAGACACTCTGGCCTGGAACACAAGGTAATCATTGGTCCTTCCCTGCTTGCCCCCAGAACCTGGGGCAGTGGTCCATCCACTCAGCCCTGATTCTCTATAGTTTTCTCTGAAGCTCAGCAACAGGGGGGCTGGGTGGAGTCATCTGTGCAGCTGTAGTTCTGGGGGAGCAACAGCCTGGATTCCCTGGCCTAGTGGCTTTCATGAGGATTCAGAGTCCCCAAGGACTCCAGGGCTGTCAGCCACGGTCACACAGAGGCAGGAAAATGGCCCCCATTTCATGCAACAAGTTCAATGAATATCTGCAGAGTGGACAATTGCCACCCATCCCAACCCCACACCCTGCCCTCCTTCTTAGAGAGTGAGCACGGGGTCCCCCTTGGGCCAGGCAATGCCACAAAGAACTGGTTCTGAGTCGTGCCGTCTCCAAGAACCAAGTTCAAAGGACCCAAGAGAGATCAGTCTGTACACCTTTAATCGTTAGCCCAAGCACAGCTATCTATCCCAGCCCCACTGGAATCTGGAAGAAAAATGTTCCTTTTGTCGTTCACCCATTTATTGAGACTCTACTACGTGTCCTGTGACTGGGCTAGTCCCTCCCCTTGCAACCAGACCTCGGTCTCCTCACTGGTACAGTGGAGGATAACAGGGTGATGGTTGAGGGCCTTTACAGCCCCGACAGCTGTTCTGCTCTCCCAGGTCCATCACCAACCTGTCTTAAGCCAGTTCCTTCAAACACTCACAGGAATCCCCCATCCCCACCCCAACTGTTCTAGTGTCTGGGATGCAATGATCAGACTCCTGATCATCTCAGCAAGCCTTTTCCTGACTTCCAAAACTACCGTTTATTAAAATTTTCAGTTAAGACTCCATACTTGGGTTGCACATCTGTTAGAATGGCAGGAGTAGAGACTACTGGCAATTGCCGAGTGATGGGAAGGACGTGGGGGAACTGGGAACCTCCTACATCCCTGGTAGGAATGCAAAGTGGTACAGCGACTCCAGAGAACAGTCTTGCGGTTCCTTTTAAAGTTCATCATATGACTCAGCAGCCTTACTTCTAGGTGTTTATTTACAAAGAGATGAAAACTTCACAGAAAATCTTGTGCACAGATGTTTATAGCAGCACTATTCATAATTACCAAAACTAGAAACAACACAGATGCCCTTAATGGGTAAATAGATAAACAAAATGTGGTATAACCATACAATGGAATATTACTCAGTAATAAACAGGAACAAACTATTGATACACGCAACACCACAGATGCATCTCAAATGCATTATGTTCAGTGAAAGAAGCCGGTCTCAGAAGATTCCAGGCCAATAATTCCATCTGTAGGACATTCTGGGAAAGGTGAGACTATAAGGACAGAGAAGAGATTCGTGGTTACCAAGGGGCTGGGGTGGGAGAGGGACTGATTACAACAGGCCAGCATGAAAGATTCTTGGTGGTATAGGAATTGTTCTGTATCCTGTTTGTGGCATGGTTCCAAGACCCAATGCATGTGTTGAAAATGCATAGAATTGAACAGAAATTTTTTTAAGTTAATTTTTCTGTATATAAGTTAAATTTTTTAAATAAATAGAAAATTCCCCTTTAAAAAAAAAAAGAATCCTTGCTTGCATGTTTGGGAGAACTGCCTTGGTTCATGTCCCAGGTCAGCTACATCCGTGGTCACCTATCCGTTTGTGCCTGTTCAGCGTCCACTCCCCCTCTGGTGACAGGCTCTGATTTTCCTCTAGCAGGTCAACGCTCCGCCACCCTTGGTCCATGGTATTGGGAAGATGGGCCTTCTCTGTGCTCAGGCGTGGGCTTGTGACCAGGCCTAATTAGCATATCCCCTCCCCCAGCCACAGGGATTGGTTTAGGAGACGGGCACAGAACCCAAGTCAGCCCAATATTAGTCAAACATGGGGCTTTTTCAGGTTGGAGGGTAGGGAGGGCTCTCACCCCACTGGGATTTCTAAAGGTAGAAACAACAGTGCATGTATACTGACTGTCAAGTCCTATTCCTAGCACTTGACACTCATCTAAGCTGCACAACAAACCCACAAGGTAAGTACGACTCCTATCCCCATTTCACAGGCAAGGAAACTGAGGCCAAAGAGGCTGATTCATTTGTCCAGGACCACAGAGCAAGGCCAGAGTTTGATCCAGATACACAGACTTCAAAAATGGGGACTTTAGGGGCTTCCCTGGTGGCGCAGTGGTTGAGAGTCCGCCTGCCGATGCAGGGTACACAGGTTCGTGCCCCCGGGAGGATCCCACATGCCGCAGAGCGCTGGGCCCGTGAGCCATGGCCGCTGAGCCTGCGCGTCTGGAGCCTGTGCTCCGCAACAGGAGAGGCCACAACAGTGAGAGGCCCGCGTACCGCAAAAAAAAAAAAAAAAAAAAAATGGGGACTTTAACGTCTACACCATATTTCTTCTCGGATTAGGTATCCCCACTGACACTAGCCACGTTGAAGTGAGCAGGGGAGAGGGAATTCCTGAAATTGTGATTTGGGCTCTTGGGTCGGGTCATCCTGGACTTTACATATATGGGAGCAGTATACTCTCTTTTATCCTTAAGCCTGTAAGAGTTACATTTCTGCCCCAAGCAGCTGAAAGGGTCCTGCGTCATATCACCATTCTGGCCAGGTGAGGTTGGGCTGGGTAACTTTCTGGGCCTCAGTTTTCTTATCTGTGGAATGGAAACAATAATGGGGCCTATATCATTGGAGGGCCATGAAGATTTTTTTACCTATTAAGCATTTATTGTTAAGTGTATCTTATGCAGAATGGGAAAATTTTTTTAATTTTTATTTATATTGGAGTACAGTTGATTAACAGTGTTGTGTTAGTTTCAGGTGGCTTAGCACGGTGCCAGGAGCAGAGTTAGCAGCCAATAAATGTTCACTGCTTTTGTTAGCTCTGCAGGTTAAAACAGCCTCATTTGTCTTTCAAAAGTCATCTCCTGGGACTTCCCTGGTGGTGCAGTGGTTAAGAATCTGTCTGCCAGTGCAGGGGACACGGGTTCAATCCCTGGTCCGGGAAGATCCCACATGCCGCAGAGCAGCTAAGCCCGTGCGCCACAAGTACTGAGGCTGTGCTCCAGAGTCCTTGAGCCACAGCTACTGAGCCCACGTGCTACAACTACTGAAGCCCACACACCTAGAGCCCGTGCTCTGCAACAAGAGAAGCCACCACAATGAGAAGCCCGCGCAGCGCAGTGAAGAGTAGCCCCCGCTCGCCGCAACTAGAGAAAGCCCACGCTCAGCAACGAAGACCCAACGCAGCCAAAAAAAAAAAACTCATCTCCTGCCTATTCCTATCACCAACCTGGAACCACACTGACTCGTTCATCTATTCAACAAATATTGATTAGGCGTCACTGGATACCAGTCACTGTCAGAACAAGGAGGGGTCTCAGAGGTCATCAAATGCAATCCCCCCACTTTACAGATGGGAAGACTGAGGCCCAGGGAGAGGAAGGGGACCATCCAAGGTCACACAGCAGGTTGGCGATAGAGCGCCCAGGCCATGTTCCCCTCCCTGCACCAGGCTGTCTCTTTAGCTGGCAGTGCACGTATTCACTCTCAGAGTGCCAGTGGAGATCACCCGGGTTCTTTCCTAGAGACAAAAGGCCGTCTTCAAGGCACACACTGCCCTGCCTGAAGGGCAGGTCTCTGGGCATAGAAGACAGTGTGGGCGCTCTACCCATACAAGTCATTGTCAGCAGGATGCACTGCAAGCCCCCTGGCTGCGGCAGCGACCTCTGAGAGAGAGAAGCCCTGAGGCCACCCCTCTGTAGGAAGTGCCCACCGTCCCTTTCTGACCAGCCCAGTAGTTGGTCAGCAGGCTTTGCTCACCATCCCCGGCCCTCCCAGATTCCCAGGCTTCTACGCAGGACCTCTGGGCCACCTGCCAGCCACCTCCCATCCCCCTCTGCCACCACACATCATGAAAGGCACACGAGAGCCACTCTGGGTCAGGAATATCCCCTTCCTCCCAGAGACCTGTGTCTGCATCTTCTCACCTATGCCTTCTCCCCATCCTATTGGCTGCCTCCACACCCCTAAGGGAGGGTGCTCAACCCATCCTCTCCCTCTGCCAGGCTAGCTCCCTGCCCTGACGCTGCCCTCTGAGCCTGTATAGGGAGCTGCCACGCTGGGCCCCTGGGTAGGGTTGCACACTGCCAAAGGCCCTTTCCACAGGCAAGGCAAGGAGTGGTCACAAAAGTAGATGTTTCAGGGTGGGCTGGAGCTGGCCAGCCAGCTGGGAAAACCTGGATCACCCTCCTGGTTGACGGCAAAGAGCAAGAGACTTGGAGTCGAGCCCAGTTTCTTCACTGGCCACCCCATGTGCCTGAGGCAGGTCCCTTCTCTGGGAGTCTCATGTTCCTTCTCTAAAGTGGCAATCACAATCCTAACACCATAGGATTGTTTAGAGGCTTAACATCACAGTTATTGGGCACCTGCTGTGTGACAGGCTGTGATGGGCACTTGGAATTCAAAGATGACAAACCATGGTCCCTTCCCTCTGGAACACCCAGTCTCTCATGGGGGCTTTGAGGAGGAGATTTGGAGCCCAGAAAGCTCGGCACTGCTTCCATGAGGCCTCGAGCTTTGTAGTAATTATAACTAACACTTAGTAAGCACTTAATACCTTTCTTAGCCTCACAGCAATCTTCCGAGTAAGGTACTATGATTATCCCCATATTACAGATGAGGAAGCTGAGGTTCAGAGAGCTTAGGAACCAGCCAAGAGGTAGCCCAGTTCCAGAGTCTATGCTTGGGCCCCTCTGCCATTCTGCCTCCACGATGGGGTTTGTGTTCTCGATAGGAGGTTCTTCGTGACCGTTTCCCTTTGCACTGAGCTGAGGTCCTTTGGAGAATAGCCTGCCTCTCTTCTGCTGAAAAGGACGAGGAGTGGGGCAACGCCTGCACCATGGCAGGACTGGTGTGGCGCCCCATCCCAGAAGGGCAAGGCTCAGGGAGCAGGACCGGAGCGGGCCCCCGAGCGGGCCCTTCTCTGCCATCAATATCTGCAGCGTCTCTCCCTCTGGAGCCTCGAGCCCTCAGAGCTTGGAGGGTGGGTCCTCAGTGCACGGAAAGGAGGCTACCGTCTCCTTGTGACGTTTGGAAAGTTTGCTCCCTGACGCTACTAACGGGGCAAAACTCAGTGACAGTAATAGCCGCTACCATTTGTGGGGTATCTCCGGGAGCTGGGCGCTGGCTCTGCATCTTGCTAATCTCCAATTCCCTCGGCGTGGAACAGGAACGGAGACCCAGGTCTCCCTGACTGCAAAGCTCCCATCTTCCTCGTTACACAGCCCCTTCCTCTGCCAGCCCTCTCCTCCATCACCCCAGAGACTGTTCATATCCCCAGCAGCAGTGGGAACCCTGAAGCAAGTTCAGAGACCCAGGCCTGGGGCCTGGCCTCATAATGGTCCAGGTCCAACTGCCACTCAAGGGGGTGGACATTGGAAGAAACACGTGAACTAAGCACGGGGGTCCATTGATTAAATGTTTGCCGTCAGGTTGTGCCACAGACCAAAAAAAAACATTTCAGCCTCACGTCATAAATCGTCAGCGATATAGAGCATATTTTAAATATCAATGCCTGACTTTTCTTCAATTGTTCATGAGATGATATATATTAGATGATATGGTACATGAGGGACAGATCCAGAAATACGATGCTTGGCCCTCAGACACATGTGCACACAGATATACACATCCAGCTACAGCCCACACGTCTGGCCGTAATAACATTTCTTGAGAGTTTATTCTGTATCAGGCACTGTGCTAATTCTTTACATGTATTATCTCATTAAGTCTCCCAAAGCCGTCTGAGGTAGGTTCTATTATTTTTCCCATTTTATAGACGAAGAAACTGAGGAGATAATTTCGTTAGGGCCCAGAGCAAGTCGATAGCAGAGGGGAAACTGAGGCCAAAACACTTTGCTCCCTGCTTCCCACGCCAAAGCCATACCCTTACTTTAAATGACGTGAGTATCCCTCTCATTTTAAGCTCAGAGGACAGTCAAACAGAGCATTTTCCAGGAAGATCAGAAACGTCTCTTCAGAGGCAGTGCCAAGGGATAGCTTTGGCCCCATTGACGTTTTCACCAACTTCTCACCTGCAGAGCTACTGCAGAAAAATAATAACAATATTCTTAGATATGAGCAAGTGATGTTATCAGCCTTGTGTAAATTATAAATAAAGTCATCTTAATAAAATGTTTGCCAGTTGTTTTGATCTGTAATATACAACCTAAATTAAAGTTGCGTGCTTTCTAGGCAAAAGTAGCTTCAATACAAAATCCCTACACCTACCGCAAACCGCTTTCAAACCCCTTTGTTATCTCAATCCCTCCCACTTGGAACCCAGGATACTTGGAGCCACCCCTGAGGGGTTTCTGCATGAGATGGAAGCCTAGCAGGGCAGAACCAGACTAGAGTTGCAAGTGTGTATTAACCTGGACATTGAACATCTGAAGCCACCCACAGGGGTTTTCTGTCCTACCCAAGCAGGCCTGATGCAAAAAGAAAATTGGAAAAGTCCCCCAGCCATGGGCAAAAGTGAGGCAAGTTCAAGGAGCTAGGTGGAGGCTGGGGGAGACATCACCGCCGTATGCTGAGGAATCTCCAGCAATGAAAACTCAGAAGGGAGGTGTACTATCCCCAGGGATGGTGTCTTAGGTCTCTAGGTTCTCCGGGGATTCACCCAGACTGGACACCTCACAGGTGCCCAGGATCTGTGCAGGTTGAGTTGAGTTGAGCAGGCAGGGAAATGAGACTGTAGCAGCCATTCTCAACCTGGCTACACATGGGACTGCGGAATGGTTTTTAAATCTCCTGCCCAGATCCCACCCCAGAAATTCTGATTCAATAGTTTGTCTAGAGCCTGGACATGGTTCTTTAAAAACAGCTTCCCTGAGTAATACAAGTGGGCAGCCAGGATTGAGAACCCCTGGGCTAGAGGAATGAGATGCAAGAAGATCAGGCTGGTAAAGTAAGCCCTGGAATCCACAGGAGAAGGAATCAACCGAGGCTTAACAGAAGCTGTGTGCTGGGCAGGACCAGGGGTCAACTAGGGAACAAGACTCGGAGGCTGGTGGGGAAGGGGGACATTAGTCAAATACACTGTGTGTGTGTGTGTGTGTGTGTGTGTGTGTGCGCGCGTGCGCGCATGTGCGCGCGTGTGCGTGCGTGTACACAAACTCACAAATAGGGGCAAATGCTCAGAAGGAAAAGAACAAGGACTATGTGAGTCTTGACATGGTTTGGAAGGTCTTAGAAGGCTCCATGTAACATGCAGAGGGTGAAACAAGAAATTTTTAAGCAGAAGGAACAGTCTGTGCAAAAGCCCCGAGGGAGGTGGGAAACCTGGCATGTGCCCTTAAGGGACTGAGGGAGAAAGACAGCTGGGATCCAAAGGCGAAAGGGCCAGGTGCCCTGAAATGAGGCCGAGGAGAGGGCAGAGAGCAGCTCAGGTGGGCCTCAGGAACGATAGGAAGCCAGTGAAGAGATTTTAGGTTGGGGACTAACAGTCAGGTTTGCATTTTTCTTTTGCAATTTTGTTTTATTGAGGTAAAACTTACATGAGGCTTACCATTTTAAAATGTGTAATTCAGTGGTGCTTGATGTATTCACAGTGTTATTCAAACATTATCACTGTCTGATTCCAGAGTCCATCCATCATCCCAAAAAGAAACCCTGTACCTATTAGCAGTCACTGCCAGTTTCCCCCTCCCCCATCCTCTGACAACCACTAATTTACCTTCTGTCTCTATGAATTTACCTATTCTGAGCATTTCATATAAGTGGAAGCAGTTAATATGTATCTTTCACTTAGCATATTTTCAAAGTTCATCCATGTCGCAGCATGTGTCAATATCAATGTTTTGTTCCTATTTATGGTCAAAGATTATCCCATAGTGTGGATAGACCATATTTTGTTTATCCACTCATCAGGTGATGGACATTTGGGCAGTCTCCACTTTGGGCTGTTATGAGCATTGCTGCTATGAACACTCCTGTACAAGTGTTTGTGGAAAAATATGTTTTCAATTCTCTTGGGTCTATACCTAGTAATGGAATTACTGGGTCATATGGCAACTCTGTTTAACTTTTGAGGAAATGCCAAACTGTTTTCCACCGTGGCTACACCACTTCATATTCCCATCAGTGATGCATGAGGCTTCCAATTTCTCCAGTGCTTGCCAACACTTGTTTATTTCCATTTTGTTTTTATATAGCCATCCTAGTGGGTGTAAGAGGTATCTATCTCACTGTGGTTTTGATTTCATTTCCCTAATGACTAATATTGTTAAGCATCTATTCATGTAATTATCGGTCACTAGCACATCTTTTTTAGAGAAATGTCTATGCAAATCCTTTGCCTATTTTCAAATTGGATTGTTTGTCCTTTTTGTTATTGAGTTGTAAGAGTTCTCCATATGTTCTGGATACTAGGCCTTTATCAGATATGTGATTTACAGAGATCTTCCTGCATTCTGTAGGTTGTCTATTCACTCTCTTGATAGTGTCCTTTGATGTTCGAATGTTTTTAATTTGTTGAAGTCTAGCTTATCTATTTTTCTTTTGTTGTTACTTTTGGTGTCATATTTAATAAACCATTAATCCAAGGTTGCCAAGAGTTACACTTTTGTTTCCTTCTAAGAGTTTTATAGTTTTAATTCTTACAATTAGGTCTCTGGTTCAGTGTGAATTCATGTTTTATATTGTGTAGCATTGGGGTCCAAATTTGTCCTTTTACATGTGGATAACCAGTTGTCCCAGCATCATTTATTGAAAATATTGTTCTTTCCCCTTGAATGATCTGGGAACCCTTGTCAAAAATAATAGATATAGTGGGATTATTTCTGGACTTTCAATTCTATTCCACTGATGGGTATGTCTATCCTTATGCCAGTACCACAGTGTTTTGACTGCTCCAACTTTGTTCTTCTTTTTCAAGACTGTTTTTGGTTATTTGGAGCGCCTTCCATTTCTATTGGAATTTTAGAATGTGTATATATTTCTGAGAAAGGAAGGAAGGAAGGAAGGAAGGAAGGGAGAGAGGGAGGGAGGGAGGGAGGGAGGGAGGGAAAGGCAGTTGAAATTTTAATAGGAACTTCATTGAATCTGTAGATTGCTTTGGTTTGTTACATCATCTTAACAATATTATGTCTTCCGACGCATGAATTTCATTTCATTTATTTAGGTTTTAGTGCACAACTCTTGCACTTCCTAGGTTAAATTTACTACTGAGTATCTTTTTCTTTTTTTAATTAATAAACTTTATTTTTGAGCAGTCTTAGGTTCACAGAAAAATTGAGCAGAAGATTCGGAGAGTTGCCATTACTAAGTACTTCTTGATGCTATTGTAAACCGAATCGTTTCCTTAATCTCATTTTCAGATTGCTCATTGCTACTACATAGAAATACAACTGATTTTTTTATACTGATTTGGTATCATGCCACTTTGCTGAACTCATTTACTTGCTCTAATAGTTTTTCTTTGGATTCTTCAGGGTTTTCTACATATAAGATCCTGTCATCTGCAAATAGAGATGCTTTTACTTTTTTCTTTCTAATCTGAATGCCTTTTGTTTCATTTTTTCATTTTCTTGCCTAATTGCCCCGGCTAGAACTTCCACACAATGTTGAATAGAAGTGGTACGAGCAGACATCCTTGTCTTGCTTCTGATCTTAGAGGGAAATATACAGTCTCTCAACATTAAGTATGAAGTTAGCTGTGGGTTTTTAATAGATACTCTTTATCAAGTTAAGAATGTTCTCTTCTATTCCTAGTTGATCATTTTTTATTAGGAAAGGGTGTTAGATTTTGTCAAATGCTTGTTCTGTGTCTATTGAGATGATCTTTTAGCTTTTGTTCTTTATTCTGTTAGTATGGTGTATTACATTGATCGATCAGGTTTGCATTTGGAAACGACCATTAAATTGTACTATTTTTGGTCAAACTAAACAATATGTTGTTTAGGGATATATCATTTAGGGATCATATTTAAAGCAAGAAAGCAAGGAAATGATAAAGAGAAATTTTCTAGGAGTAGGGTCTTTATGGGAGTAGGGGCCAGAAAATGAGCCTTGAGAAAAATTCAGAGGTAATTAAAGTGATCTTGATCATGTCTAATTTTTAAAAGCTCTCTGGGTAATCCAACTGGGCAGACATATCCCTGCTCAGATAGACTAGATGTTCTTAGACCAATCATATCCAGAGCCAGGTACCATGTTCCTCTGTGAAATGCTTCCTCTTCTTGTATTTTCCATTGTGATGGAGCATCTTCTTGTATGCCCCATCACTGAGCATGTGTTAGGAAAAAAATTACTGTTTTACAGAACTCAAATTCTAGGTTTAAGGAAATCTCAGGGTAGAGGATTCCATGTATAGGATGATGACATCTACTGGCAGAGTACAACATTACACCCCAGCTCATTTAGACACTCTAAATACTCTGGCAAAAGGAAGTGAGACAAAGGTTTGGAATGTCGTGCTGAGAGTGTCAGTAGGGGAAGTTCATATGGCCTGGGCAAAGCAAAGGAAGTGCACTTGAAGGAGAGTGCAGTGACACTCTAGAAGTGAGGGAGAGTGCAATGACACTCTAGAAGTCTTCCTGCACACCCGTCACAGGGATCTAAATTAGTCTAAATGCTGACTATCAATTGCTTGACCAAAACTGACACAATCCTTTGTAGAAAGATTTCCTTGAGTTTATTTACTCTAGAAGGACAATCTAAATGGCCTTCAGAGAAAGACCTAGTGTCCTCCGCTCCCATTTTTGAGCTCCGGGATGATTTCTAGAGAAACCGTTGTGGTTGTGCTCTTTGATGTGCTTCCGGACTTGAAACACCAAGTCCCAACTAGTACCATGCTAAATGGTTGAGGTTACAGATGTTGGAGCCAGACTGTTTGAGTCTGAACCCTAGTTCTGTCACTTACTCTCTGTATGATCTTGTGCAAAATACTTAACCCCTCCGTGTTTCAGTTCCCTTGTGCATAAAATAAGGGTAAATATTGTACCGACCATCTAAGATTCTGTGAGGATGAAATGAGACAATGCGTGTGAAGTGCTTAGACCTGTTCCTGATCTTCAGCTCACTCTGGCATCAGATCCCAGTGGGTCTGGATCCACTGAGCACCAATGATTCAGTGGGAGACTCTGGGGCAGCCTCTTCTCAATCTGGAATATCTGAGCCTGCTGACTCGTTTCTCTCACAGTTTTTTCCACCCTAGGCTTTCATGACACCACATCGCAAATGGTCAATAAATGTTAGCTATTGCTTTCTTCCAGTGTCCTTTTCAATGGTAAGAGCAAAGCACTTATATAGTGTTTATTCTGTGGCAGGCTCAGTTCTAAGAACTTGACGCTTATTTACTCAATCTTTATTACAACCCTTTTAGGAGCCACTATTATTATCCCATTTTACAGATGAGCAAACTGAGGCACAGCAAATCACATAGCTAAGACACAGCAGAGCCAGGATTCAAACCCAGGCTGTCTGGCCCCAGAGCCTGTGCACCTCAGAGCTGCACAATGGAGAGCTCTAATCCAAGTTGGGGACATATGACAGGAGCCACCAGACTCCCCTGTCAGTCTCAAATCAAGCATGAGCTTCCTCCCCACTATTTCTCCAACTCTCTGTCCATGGGCTAGACGTTGTGCAGCTATCCATGCCCTCTCTGGGACGGCACTGTGTTCTTCCCAGGACTTCTTCCTCTCTGGCGGTTCTCAGCAAGCAAGAGCCACTCCAGAAAGCGTGGGGCCCCCTTGCCTATAGCTGAGCTGAGCCCTAAAACTGTGTCCCCCAGAATTACAGAAAGGAGGAAGGAGAGAAAGACAAGGAGAAAGAGGAGGAAGAGGCGGAGTGGGAGGACAGTGATGTCAAAGTGCTCACAAACACCCAGGATGGACAACCAAATTGTGGGAAGTCCCTTGAAATAAAACCCTAGAGGACTTCATTCCCTGGCTCGTGGTTGATTGGAGATTACTAAGGAGAATCTGGGGCCCCTCTAACATTTAGCTCAAAACTCAAGGCAAAATTGTAGAAATTATGCCGGACTAGAGAATACATGATTTGAAACAGTCCCCAACCTTTGAAAGCAAATGTTTCATCAAAAGCAAAGCGAAAACTCAAGGGCTCCAAGCACCTCTTCTTGATTCACCCACTTCCGTGCCTAACTCCCCACCCCAGACACTGCAGTGACACTTCTGCTGGTCAACCCAGTCAGGGCAGACAGCTGGAACTGTGTGTCAGTGACAGTTCCTCACCCTGAAGGATATGATGACAGAGACCCCTGCTCCACTGGACTCCAGGGAGTGGGAGGATGTTTTAGACCCTGTCACTGTCATTTCCACTCTGGGACTCTGATTCAATTTCTCTTCTGTCTTCCTTCACCAAAAACTTCAAGTCCCTCCTTTTCTCTCCTTTTCCTTTAAAAAACAAAACAAAACGAAACAAACAAAAACACGTCTATCATTTCAGTAGGCAACGTGGGGGGATTCGCCAAATTGATGGTAATTCTTGGTGCTAATAAAGTGTCCATTAAGATTGATGGTGCTGCCGAGAGCTCTGGGGAGGCTGGTGGTCTACGCTAATGTTTTAAAACTCCGCTTCATATGCCTTTATGTTGAGTCGTTTCATTAGGTTTATTAAGAGCCCAGTTGATACAACTCTTGTTGACTCCAAATATTCCTGAGGTGATTAATTCTGAACAATGGGGTTAATTAGTCTGCACACTTTGGAACACTTCTTCAGGCGGCAGCTTAAGAAACCAGTTTCCAGGGAATGTAATCTCCAAAAGAATTACATTCCTTTCTTCTAAAGGAAAGGGGGGGATTCTCCCTAGGTAAGAAAAGATGGCTGTGATCTCACGGAGAGTTAAATGAGTGTTCAACCCTAATGGGCTGCTGGGTTTTTTGTTAATGCCCCCTACTTTTACTTTCTGACTAGTAGGTAAATTGCTTGTACTGGGGAGGTGGGTGGATCCGGGGACAGGATACATGGACCCATAGGAAGAGACCAGTCTGGGGAGCAGAACATGGGTTTCCTCCTTCCTGCTCCCTGAATAGATGTGTAACCACCCCCCAGCAGAGACTTCAACCTCTCGGGGCATTCCTCCATCCATAAAATAGGGACAGTGACACACCTGCCCTCCCCCAACACCCCAAGCTGCTGTGAGGGTGAAGTGAGATCATACCAGTAAAAACCCTTTGAGAATAAAACCCTTTTCTTTTCTTTTTTTAACCTTTGAGAGGTTAAATAAAAGGGACCCATTTTAGAAGTGGACTTTTTTAAACTCTTTTTTTATATTATTATTCCCTCATAAAAGGGTTTCTTCTTGTAGCTGGGATTTTTCATCTCGTGTTAAGAGAGAGAGAGGGAGAGAGAGTTTTAAAAATAGCTATTTTAATGAAAAGAACAGCTCCCCTGAAGAACTGGGCAGCCCTTTCTGCAGCCTTTGCTGCCGAAACTCATGGTCCAAATTGATTTTTTCCCCCACTTCTTTAAAGGTAAGTGATGAAATACTGTGGGTTTGAAAGGGCTGACATTTTGGGTAGCAATTAAACTCAGTCCCATCTAGCCACGCGGCAGCTGGTGGAGGGCAGGCTCATTATGGCGGAAAGGCAGGCAGAGGATTACGCGGTGGGCCGAGCTCAGGCCCACTGCCAGCAGCCAGGTAATTAGATCTAACAAGCTGGCCTGTCCCCCTCCTTTCCCCACCCACTTGGGGTAGGGCAGCCAGGCCCCGGGGACCCACCTCACACCCCCTGGCCCGTGAGACGGCGGGCAAGTCCAGGATCATCATCACCGTAGTGATGGACGTGGGAGATATTAATGGAGAGTGGCTAACGACCATACCGCGCAGGCAGAGATAGTTAGGAATTCAAGGCAAATGGAGATGGCGGGGCCGCGGTGTCATTAGAATCCGCCACAGGGTGAGGCTCCTCCGACAGGTCAGTAAGGTGTGATTGGAGCCCTGCTCCAGGGAGGGACCGGCCGGGGCATGTGACACGTGTTTCCCATCCCTGCCCCGGTCGTGTTCCCATGGCAATACAGCTGTAACAAGTCACACTTCCAGCCTGCTCTGCTCAGGAGAGCCCATCCCCCAAGCCCCTTCTTTGACTGGGACTTTGTGGTCTCCCCATGGAGACCTGAAAACCAGCGCGGCTCTGAAGGAACCACCTGTAGAGACGGCTTCCAAGAACCCAGGGGGCTGGGCACCTTTTCTTTGTTCAGCTCACCGGGGACTCCAACATGTGGCCAGGGCTGGGAACCTGCTATCTTGGATGCAGGCCGGTGGCTCAGCCCAGCATCCAGACTGAGGTGGCACAATGCCTGGCAGACCCTGGTATGACCATGTCATTGGCTGAAAGCTCCCAACGTCACCCAAGTGGCAAAAAGCCTCAACGGGTAGAAATCCAATCGGTCAGCTACACTCCCCCACTCAAAAGGCAACAGAGACTTCCAGGGCAGCAAGACCAGTCCAGGGCTTTAGCTGGACATTCAAGCCCTCCAGAATTCGAGGAACCTGGAGACATGGTCTCAGCGCTGAGCTGCTCTAATTCCCTTTGCAGCACTGATGCCCCTGCCTGTCCTTCTCCAAGCCTCAGCTTGCCCAACTGTAAAAAGGGTGAATTGGCCCATTTGAGCCTCTATCCTCCCCAGCCTGAAATGGCCATGGTTCTGCAAATCTACTCACGCTGCTGACCTCTCCTGAGTTGCACACACACACACACACACACACACACACACACACACACATCTGCCAGTAGGTGGTACCCCCTCAACCCTCCAACCTCCATGTGTGCCTTTGCTCTCCCAGGAAATGCCCTCCAGGCCACCCTCATCTCTGCTTGTTGAAATCCTGACCCTTCTCCAGGGCCCAATCAGTGGGAGGAGTTTCTCACCAAAACCGTCCAGGATGTCCCCAGTCAGAAGCCCTGTCCTTGTCCTGGGCACCTGGTTCAGGTGTCTTCCAGAATGTCAGAGATGATGGCTGGTGCAAATGGCCAGTTGGTGATGACACTGGCAATCGCAGAGAACCAAGCTGGCCCTCCAGGTCTGCTGCTCAGCCCTGATCTCATTGGTTGCCCCCAGCAAGAATCACATCTTCACAGGCAGCCCCCCCACACCCCGTGCAGTGGGGCCTCGGTGAGGTCACAAGGTGAATAGACTTGCCCAAGGCCACGCAGATACTGATGGTCGGAGCCAAATCTCGAACATTGCCCAGATGCTTCTAGATGTTATTAACTGGTCCCTTTAGGGGCCTTCACAGATCACGCCCCACCCACCCCCAAGCCAAGGCATGTATGTGTGTGTGCGCACATGCGTGCCCAGGTGCACGCATGGAAGAGAGCGATCGCCAATCCCCACCAGCAGTTTCTCAGAGAACCGAGTCATTATGAACATGCCCAGATTCCAGCCAGCACAGGCAAGGGGTGAGAACCGCCCCCCACAACCCCCTTTGGGGGCATGTGAGAATGAGGGAGGGAGTTGAGGCAAGGAGGGAAAGGGAGCCTGGGGAGGAGCGGGGGGCGGCATGGACTCAGCCCTACCAGGCGCTGGGCCCCTTACAGACATACCCCCCAGTGCTCTTCACTGCAGGGAAGAGACGATGGGGGCATTGTCTTCCCCCACGCTCCCTGCCTTAGGAGGGACAACAGATCCAGTCCATTTCAGAGGACTCCAGGAGACAGGGTAGGAGTAAGAGGAAGGGGACGTGCAGAGCAGCCTCTCAGTCATTAGAGGAATTAAAGCCCGCCCGGTTCCATCCTTCCCAGCCCACCAGCACGTGTTCCGTGAATTGAGTGCTCACGTCAGGCACCCCAAAAGGAGGTTATTTCTCCTTTCTTATTTCTTCCCTAGATCTTGTCAGCGATGTGGGAGTCTGATCACTGTTCTCTCAGCTCCTCTATAATCATCTGGGCTGGGGCGTAGGGGAGAGTAGACTGACAATTAAAAGTCATTTACATTTTTCCTTTCACAGCCAGGTCTTGCGCAACCATGAGTGGCCAAGAAGTGCCATCCTACTTTGTACCCGGGGCTGCTGAACTTGCACAGCCTGTTGACTCCCGGGGGAATGATTCCTCTGGTGGGAGTTGGGAAGAAGGAACAGGGAACATATATATCAGCCCCTGGGTGTGGGCATGGAGAAGGGGCCTTGGGGCCCCAATGGTGGCCACGCTTCTAAGCCACATTCTCCATGACTCTACCTGCCCAACTCCTGAGTTATTGATTATTGGTTCCAAACCAGCCCAGGGGGCAGAGTGTGAGGAATGCCACAGCCCTCCACCATAAACAAGTAAAACCACTCCTCTTATTTCCTCAACCACTCAAGGTGAGATAAAAACAAACAAAACTTGAAGAAAAGTCGTGTGCTGATGAGTCTGGGATAGGATAAGACGGTGGAGGGTTTGGAGCTAGGAAAGGGGGTGAGGTGGACTAGGGAGGAGGCGGGATGGGATATAAAGGTGTAGGATGGTGTTAGGATCGGCTGGTTCGGGTTAGGATGGGATGCGGTGGGATGAGATGGGATGACATGGAGTGGGATGGGAGCACCAAGGCCCAAAGCAGAGTGGCCCTCTGTGCAAAGCTGGGCTCCCGTCTCAGGTCACACACTGCAGCCTGTGTTCCTGGCCAACCTGGCTGCAACCAGACAGCCCCTTCCCCAGTTGCTCAGCAGGTGCCAGAACCAGGAGAGAGGGAGCAGACAGCTCCTCAGGAGGTTGGCACCGGTCCCAAGCAATCTGTTCCCAACTTCCTCCCGCGTGGGTGGTGGCAGCACGTCCCCAGCCGGCCCCCACGCCTCTCACCAGCCGTCAGCGCACCCTCACT
This sequence comes from Tursiops truncatus, assembly GCF_011762595.2. Lineage (NCBI taxonomy): Eukaryota > Metazoa > Chordata > Mammalia > Artiodactyla > Delphinidae > Tursiops > Tursiops truncatus. The sequence goes on from NW_022983175.1 coordinate 103,923, forward strand.
CTCTCCTTGTGTGTGTTGTCAAATCTTCCCAATATAGCAGCCCGGAGTCTGTCAACAGTTCTGTTCCATGCCTTCTTCTCCTCCCCGAAGGATGCCAAGTCTGCTGTCCCCTCCCTCAATGGGTGCATCTCCTGTCATGCCTCACCCTCAGTGCTGGCAAGCGGAGACTCACCACCTCCCTGGAGAAGTGTGCTTGGAGGAGCCATCCCAGCTTCCATGACCTGTGTTACCTGGCACAGGATGGCAGCTGTGCCAGGACATATTTGAGTGACGTTAAGGGAGAGGAGTCCAGGGGACTTGAAGATTGATCAGATGCGGGGAGGAGGGAGACTGGAGTTGATGATGATGGTGTTGCTTAGATTTCTGACTTGAATGGTTCAGGGAAGATGGTCCTACTCACTGTGTTGGGGGACTCTGGAGAAGGAGCAGTTTGGGGATGGAGATCTAGGGAGTCGGGATGGCTGTGGGCTCCGAATGGGGATGTCCTGTATGCCCATGCAGACTGGAAGCTAAGCAGGAGGTCTGGGCCTACAGAAGGTGCCAGAAAGTGGAATCCCATCTTCCACGGGAAAAGTCAACACACACCCATTTGCTCCAACAGCATTCAGCAACAGGGCCTGATCAGTACAGCAAGCCCCATGACTCACTTTACAGAATTCCCCTCATGCACCCTGTGGGCCTAGACCCGGTGCCACCTGCTGCCCCATGCCTCGAGGGCTGTGACTGTGTCCCATCAGCTGCCTTCTCTTTCCCTGTTCCAGCTGCCTCTGTTCCACCCTCTGGACTGGGCGTCAGGATCCCTGGGTCCCCGTCCTAGCTCTGCCGGCTGACTTCAGGAATCTAACAAGTCACTTTCTCTCAGCCTCAGTCTCCTCAACTGTAAAATGGGACCAAAGACCATCAGGATCAAACAACGCAGTGCAGGCAGATACTTTACACATGGAAGGAATCTGGGTGAAAACTGCCCAAGTCTGGCCAATCCCCTCAGTCCTGTCTCGCGACCCCCACCCCACCACAGGATCCACGGCAGCACCTGCGCCAGGTGCGTGTGGTGCGCTGCCCCCGTCCCTGTTGCCACCTCCTCCAGGGGGGCTCCAGGATGCTGTTACGGTCTTCTCAAGCCTCCACGGAGCCCCCTGTCTCCTATGTTTCACCATATGGCCCCGCAGGTCAGAAGACACCATTATAATGCTCTAATGGTGACATTTATACAGCACCAGACAGCCCCTACTTAGCTTTCGGGGCTAGCAGGAAATGCCAGGCACAGGGAGAATCACTCTTTACCGTGCATCTTGGGCAGAATATTTGAAACGATCCTTATTTTGCTGACCTTAATTGAGATCTCATTGAGGTGGTCAGACCCCTCCTCTCCTCTTCTGCCCTGCAGTTCAGACACTAGCTCATGAGGACCCCTTCGTCACGCCCACCTGAGTCCATCTTCACCAAGGAGCCAGAGGAGAGGAGAATTTAAGGTGGAGAAACAAGCTGCAGTCCTCCTGGGACGCTATCCTTTCATTTAAGAAGGAGGGAAGGGGGTGAGAGCTGCTAACCTGGACCCTGAAGGTCAGATCATGAATCTGAGAAATTGGTTGATGCCTTTGTGCCAAGGGGAAAGTGTCTCACACACACACTGCAGGTGGTGGTAGATACATCTTGTGTCCTGTCTGCTCAGCTCCAGTCTATCCCTCCCTAAGAGAAAGTCCTTCATCTGGAGAAAGCTCCTTCCCCCACACGGTGCAGTCCTGGCCGCCTATCAGAGGACTCCGCCCCCCAACCCTCCCCACCCCTTCCCCTCCACATGGGAGGGCATAAGCCAGGCTGGGACAATGAAAAGCCTTCCCCCGAGGTTTGTCCAATAAGAACCAAAGGAAGACGGTGAATCAGGGAAGATGTAAGGCAGGAGCTGCTGGTGCCATGGTTCCAGTCCCTAGAAGGACCAGGCTGCAGGAGATTGAAAAATAAAAGAGAATAAAGTCAACACACACAAGAAAGAGAATCGAGAGAGGAAGGGGATGGTCCTGATGGCTTCTGGGTTCCTAGTTGCAATCGTCCCTGAGAGCCAGGTTCTGGAAGTCGATAAAGTCCCCTTTTTGCCTTAACTGGTTCCAACTGAGTGTCACTTGCCACCAGCATCCTATCACACTGTAGCAGACACCAGGCTCTCTCCACCGGCCTTCTGAAGCCAGTTCCCACATCTTACTGTCTACTCCAGACCACTCCAGAGGATACATCCTAGAGACTCGGAGCAGGGCAGACCCAGTGACCAGAGCGTTCCACCCACAGCCCCTCCCCCAGCAGCTGCCCAACCACCTGCCCTCTCTGCCCACCCCGTCTAGTTCGTGCTCTGCTGTCCTCTGCTGCCCCCTGCTGGCCACAGGCCATCAGGTGCTCAACTCGTCAGGCCCAGGATGGGTTGGGGGCTGCACGACAGGGACCCAAATTAGGAAGTAGAAGAATGCACAGGTATGAACAGAGACAGTCTCTCATAGCCCATTCCCCCAAAGAAACTTATGTCTTTTAAGTGGGGGCTCAAGAAAGCCCTTACTATTACATGTGGGCTAAAAAACACGCTCCTTCCCTGGGGTGAGAATAACATAGTAATACAAATTGAGAGTTAGATATGCAGATGTTTTCTTCTGAGTGAGAACCTTTAGGCAGGTTTCCCAGGAAGCTAGAAGAGTGGAACGTAAAGACAGAGCCAAGGACGAAGTCTGAGGAGCCTGAGGGAGAAACTGGGCCAAGAAAGCACTAGGAGCTGAGGCTGAGGCAGTGGGCACTGCAGTGATTCCCGGCACCCTGGAGCACCCCAAAAGTAGAATTGAGCCCCCCAGAGCACAGCAGCCTCACTGGATCCATCCTGACCACAAATACTGAGGGAGGAAAAAATAATTCATGTGTTTGCAGTTTACAGATCACTTTAGCGCACAGTATTGCGTTTGATTTCACACCCCCGGATGTGGTAACTGCTATTGTCTTGAGGGGTTTTTTCTCACAAGGTACTAGAGACTCTGAGAGATTTTGTGGCTTAACTGAGGCAACCTCTCTGAACAGCAGACCCCAGACTCAAACCCAAGGCCAACTCCCAGGCAGGGAGCTCTCTGCTGAACGAGACCTCTTCCATGTGGGTCAGTCTATATCTATGCTGATATAGTCACACAAAGGGGAAGCATAGGCTTCTTTGGGGTCAAGGGATGGAACCACGGTTCAAAATGCGGCCCTGCTATTTAAGCTATGTGCCTTTGGACAAGTTACTTAACTACCCTGAGTCTCCTGCATGGGTGTGTCTTGGGTTGTTTTAAGTGTCACACATGGGTGTATGTAAACCACCGGAAGCAGGGATTGCTGCATAGTAGATACAATTATAACTGTCACAAAACTTAGCACATGCGTATTTCCAAATGCAATTCTTCCGTGATGTTTAGTCTGATTTTGTTTTCCTGGTAAAATCAAATCCAAGGGGTCTACCCCATAGCCCCATGTCATCCTTTTAACCATGGGAAAGAAGACCCTGGGGATACCTCATCTCCAAAGCAAGTTGATTGCTTTAATCCTATTTCACAGACAAGAAGTTGAGGCTCAGAGAAGTTAAGTCATTCTCCAAGGTCACACAGATAATATGTAGTAGGATATAAAGCCACATCTGTCTGACTCCAAAGCCCTTACCCTTTTAATAACCCTCACAAGTTTGGTTGTGGCAATGGGAAGGCGTGTAGGCAGCAAGCGAGAAAGGGGAGACACCGGTTCAGATGTTGTTGCAATGGTCCAGGTGAGAGATCACAGCGGCATGGCCAGAAAGGGGTATATGGAGGCATTTTTAGGAATTGGGTAAACAGGACTTACTGGCGGTTGACTTGCAGAAGGGTTTTGGCTTAAGCAACCGAGGGAATAAAGGCGCCATTTTCTGAAACGGGAGATTAGAGAAGCAACACACTGGAAGGCGGGGAGAATCAGGGATCCTGCTGTGGCCTCGTTAGTATTGGAAGCCTATTATCCATCCAGGTGGAGCTTCTGGGTAAACATGTGTAGATCTCAGTGGCGAGGGTGGGATGGGAGATACAGTGTAAAGACGAAACTTAAAGCCAGTGGCTGAGATGAGCTCTCCTGGGGGAAAACAGCTGTAGAGAAAAGGCCCAGGGCTGAGATCCAATGAGGAAAGGGGAAGGGCCGGTGGTGAGCTGGAACGTGGTGTCCTGGAGGCCAAGAAGAGACGGTGTTTCAAGAAGGAGAGAGTGGGCACCTCTGTTCAGCATCCATGAGAGGCCACGTGAGATGAGGACCCACAAGTGACCATGACCTTGATAAGGGCAAATGTTATGTGCAGTACCCACCCCTGAGCCTCACCCATTCCCCATGTTCACCCCATCCCTCATCCTCTCACGCACTCTTTATTGGTGAGATAAAGAAAGCCAAGGAGGTAGTAGATTTTTGAGAATAAAAACCCTCCAGAATGTCATATATCACTTCCAGCCGCTCAGGATGGGGTTAACCACGAAAGCAGAAGACAAGGTTGGAGGGCTGAAGATTTTCACTGCAGATCTCGGCAAGGGAGGCTGGACTATCTCTCTCACTATGATTTTTAAGACTAGAAACATTTCCACTTCAACCCTCATTCATGCCCTTATTCAGCAAATAAATATTTATGCTCTCCTACTCTGTGATAGGTCCTGTGTCAGTCACTGGGGACATGGCCATGAATAAGAAGTGATTTTGACCTTGACCCTGGGGAGTTTAAAGGGAGAAGAGACACACCAATAGCTCCTGACAGCAGTTCACGGTCAAGTCCTGGTCAAAAGATGTATCAGGAGCTCTGGGAACACAGGTGAAAGGTCAAGAAGAGCTTCACAGAGGAAGTGATACTTGGTCTTGGCCTTGAAAGATGAGTAAGAGCTCAGTCAGCAGACAATAGGTTTACCTATTGATACATCCCGACAGAGGGATGGAGGCAAGAGAGAGTACGTGGTGATTGGAAGACTGCTCTTCACTGGGTGGCTGGAGCAAAGAGGAGGTATGGGGGCATTGAGAGGGGCAGGGCCCATGTCTTTAAGGACCTTAAACATGAAGCTGAGAAACTTGGACTTTTCTCTGTAAGTCAGCACTTCCTCAAGAATTTCCTGTGAAACAAAATCCCAAGTTTGCTCCGCACAATCAGTGAATCAATAAGTTCTGGGATCAAATGCATTTGGGACCTGCTGCAGAGTGGAACTTCCCTCCTGGAGATGCGCCATGTTCGTTAGCATTTGAAAGCTTGGAGAAAACCTACAGGAGAAAGAAAGAAGAGAGAGGAGAGAGAGAGGGAAGGAGGGAAGAAGGAAGAAAGAGTGGAAAGGAGGGAGGAAGAGAGAAAGAAAAAGAAAACTTACCTTTCAACTTTCTAGATTTGTGTTCCACATTCCCGTTTGTCCATGTGATGTATTCTAGCGTCCTCACATAATTACTACTCCTCGGTCACAATGGGAAAAGCTGAGCCAGGGAATGGGACTGTCTGCATTTTAAGCAGGCAAATAATTCACGTGGAGGCAGAAGGCAGAGAGATGGCTCTTAAGGGGCTGTCTCATAGATGGGGTCCACGTTTATCCCTTTACTCTGGGGCAAAAAAAAATCTTCACTTATTTCTTCAGCAAATATCTAGTGAGCGCCTTCTCTGGGCCAGCTGTACTGATGCTGGCAGTACAATGGGGGGTGTAATGGGTGGGAATCCAATAGGATCCCACCTCAAGGTGCTTACTGGCCTACAAGGCACTATTCACGTAATAACATAGGTTGAGATTTGAAGGAAAGAACACAGACTGTA
>NW_022983176.1:0-1322 GCF_011762595.2 Tursiops truncatus
GGAGGTAGACTGGAATTGCATTGAAAGCATAGGAAAAGAGGCAGAACGTCCACAATGATGCACTTGGCCAAAAAGGGCGTATGCGTTTTTTCCTGAATATATTCAGGAAAAAACGCATACGCCCTTTTTGGCCAACCAAGCAAGCTTGCAAAGGAAATCTGCACTACAATGAAGTCTCACTTCCCCCCGGTCAAAAGGGCCATCTGAAAAAAGTGTAAAATCCAGAAAGGCAGGACAGGCCATGGAGAACTGGGAGCCTTGTTATGCTGAAGGGCGGGATGTAAATTGCCAAAAACCACTCGGGAGAAGTGTATGGTGTTTCCTGAAACATCTAAAAAACAAAGCAACAGAGCCTAGGGCACTTCCACTTATGGTCCTATAGCTTAGGGAATTTGAAATCAAAAAGACACAGCCACCCCAAAGTTTGGGACGGCTCTGTTTACAAGAACCTCGTTTACAGTACAAGTTCAACATCGCAGAAAGTGAAAAATGGATAAAGAAGTTGTGGTATTTACTTACAAAGCAATATCACTCAGCAATGAAATCTGTGTCATCAGGCACTTAGCACCCCAACTCACCTTTACCCTTAAGCAAGCATAAGTTGGTTTTCTAAATTTGAGACCCTCTTCTGTTCTGTAATTCAGTTCCTGTGTAGCCAAGTTTCCATTCCGTGTATTACTGATATCTTATGATGTTTCTTTTTCTGTGTGACTTATTTCAGTTAGAATCATCATACCTGAATCCACTCATTGTGCTGCTAAGTGCCTGATGACACAGATTTCATTGCTGAGTGATATTGCTTTGTAAGTAAATACCACAACTTCTTTATCCATTTTTCACTTTCTGCGATGTTGAACTTGTACTGTAAACGAGGTTCTTGTAAACAGAGCCGTCCCAAACTTTGGGGTGGCTGTGTCTTTTTGATTTCAAATTCCCTAAGCTATAGGACCATAAGTGGAAGTGCCCTAGGCTCTGTTGCTTTGTTTTTTAGATGTTTCAGGAAACACCATACACTTCTCCCGAGTGGTTTTTGGCAATTTACATCCCGCCCTTCAGCATAACAAGGCTCCCAGTTCTCCATGGCCTGTCCTGCCTTTCTGGATTTTACACTTTTTTCAGATGGCCCTTTTGACCGGGGGGAAGTGAGACTTCATTGTAGTGCAGATTTCCTTTGCAAGCTTGCTTGGTTGGCCAAAAAGGGCGTATGCGTTTTTTCCTGAATATATTCAGGAAAAAACGCATACGCCCTTTTTGGCCAAGTGCATCATTGTGGACGTTCTGCCTCTTTTCCTATGCTTTCAATGCAATTCCAGTCTACCTCC